>NW_014542001.1:34600-186006 GCF_000741045.1 Vigna radiata var. radiata | reverse complement strand
TTATCATGTAATAGTAGTACAGTGTACCGGCCCGGTGAAGCTCTTTAAGAGAGTGGTGGGAGGTGACGCTCGACCTTATGTTGTTTGTGAGTAACTCGGTGGTGAATTAATATATAGTGAATGATTTAAACTTGTTCATGATTTGATGAATTATGACGTATTGAGATGTATGTAAGTGAATGATTATATCTATTATTCGGAGATATTATTCTGAATTGATGTTTAAAGTGTATGTGTGTTTATATAACTTGATTTCGTTAGCTCACCCTTGCATATTGTGGTTTTGAATTCCATCTGCGATGATCGTACTTGTACGGGAGTAGATGTTGTTGCAGGTGTAGCTAAAGCGAAGTTGAGTGATGAGATATGTGGGAGAACTATGGGATTTGAATTTCAACATTAATAGTTTTGTGAACACTTTATATTTATTACATTTGAGTTATGAGGATTTTTTTTTCTAAATTTAGTTAAAACGAATAGGATTTTTATGCAAATTGTCTTCTGCAATGGTATCGGAGTTAAGTTTTCAAAAGTTTTTGTAAACCTATGACATCCCAAAAACTGGGGTGTTACAATCGTCAAAGGCTCGCTGCCCTTAACGCTCGCCGTTGTGGAAGGTTCGCCACCGTAGAAGGCTTACCGTCGTTGAAGGCTCGTCGCTGTCAAAGGCTCATCATTGCCGAAGGCTTTGTCGCACTCTGTCACCAAACTGTCGAAGGCTCTACCACCATCGTTGAAGATTTTGAGAACACTTATCCTTTAGCGAGAAGCAAAGGCATATCACTCTACAATCGAAAAGTACGAATGTTTTTCCTTTTCCCTTTCAAAAGGGATAAATAAAATTGGAAAGCGTTGCACATGAGGGTGTATTCAACTGGGATGAACTCAGTGGGTTAACAATTGATTTTCTTTTGGATTTTGTGAGAGTTTTAATTGTTTAGGAAGATTTGATTTTATCTGTTGTTTTTGGATAAGGGTAGATTCTCTAACCTATAGAGTTCTAGATTGATTGATAAAGAGAGAGAGGTTGATGACAGATAAGTAAGAACTTGAGATGAAAGTGATCTATAAGATATAAAATGTTCTTCTGAGCCCACAAAAACCTATTTAAGATTGAGAAATTATTGGGGTAGAGGAGACAACCCAAAAATTCTATGTTCGGGTGTTGCCAAAACAATGACATATAACTTATGAGCACCCAATAGCTTCTAGTGTTCAGATTTGTTGATTAGCATCCCATACAGTCTGGGGTTCAGAGTAGTTTTACCTCGTTATATTTATGGTGTTCATGCAAATTAAAAATGGAAGGATGAGGATCTTTTTATAGTCATAACTCATGCAAACAACTATTATGTTCAAAAGTTTCAATAATTGATCAAAAGTTGTATAATTATGGCCATCAGTTTATCTTTTTATTGGATGATAATTCTGCTTCTAGCTTTTGTACTCATTTGTTCACACAACATTGTATGAAAAAAGGAGTTTTTGAGTTCTTACAATATGTTAAAGAACATGCAAAACCAGTGAACGAGACATATTTTTATTCTTGTGTTCATTGTCTTAATCAAATATTGGAAGCTTTGGACAATGTTCGTGATCATTTGTTCATCTATGGAATATTGAGAAGTTATACAGTTTGGACTTGGCATGGAAAAGTATTATACCATCCAACAACGTCAAGAGGTTCAAATTATGCAGACGAATGATTGAGTGATAATTTATAGGAAATGGTATGTGACGTTGGAGAAGAAAATTTTGGAAAAGCTCATTTATACGAAAGTCTTAAGAATGACTCAGAGTAAGAGTTGTATCCAGGATGCATAAACTTTACACAGTTGCCGGCAACTTTGAAATTTTTTTGTTTAAAATCAAGGCATGGATGGACTGGTACAAGTTTCAAATGTTTCAAATTTATTTAGAGTTGTGAGTAGGCCTAAAGCGAAGCAAATTGAAATAATCTATCCTAAGGTTGGCATTAGTTAATCTTTAACTTATTAATTTTTGTATGTGAAATTTAGAGCATCATATTTGACTACTTGGTTTTCCATATGTTTAGTGTAACAAGCAGATAAATTCTTTGACATGTGGGTACTACATAATGTCATGGATGAAGACCATCATCCGAGCAGGAATTAAAGATGAATTGACTGAGGTAATAATTTAGCTTTGAAATCTTACAAAACACAATCAACTTTCAACATTAGAATGAAAATAATAGTAAAATTTTCTTGTTTTGCTGAGGTTCAATGCAAGACCCGTAGAAAATAAATAAAATATATTTTTATTTATTTATATTAAGATAATTTATTATGATTTTGTTTCTTTGGTTTAAAAAGTGTTGGAGTAGAAAACAAAATTATTTATGATTGTTTTAATTAATCTGTAAAATGTGTGATATATATTAAATATTTGTATTGGTATAATAGATCAGTGAAATTGAATTGGCATAGTGGTGTTGTTCTGAGTCTTGGGATGGTGATGTCTAAGGTTCAAGTTTTGGTTGGTGCATCTTCCTAGCTTGGCCAACTGTTTTCATATTTTTCTGCGTGGGGCCCACTTAGTGGGAAGAGAGAGAAAGGAATTAATGGCCAAAAGAGTTGGCATTAAATGAAGGAAGAGAATTGGAGAAGAAAGGCTATGTATTTGCATGCAAAAAGAGGAAAGAGAAAAATGGAGGTGAGGGAGTAATTGAAGAAAGAGAAACAGAAAAACTTAAGTGTGTGGTGGTTTCGAAGTGAGAGAAAAGAAGAATCATCTTCTTCATTTGTGTTTTATTTTCACGAACATGATGCTATGCAACCAAGGGGAAGAGGTAACTCTCGGCTGAGCAAGGGGTGTCCTTGAGACTCTTTTCTTTTAGAATGAGTTCTTAACCCAATGAGCTAAGGAACGTGTGAGTATTAGAATGAAACGGGGAGTTTTGGGAGGTGTTTAAAAAGAGGACCCGAGAACGTTTAGATGAAAAATGATGTCGTTTTGGGCCAAGTTCAGTTCGTTTATTTTTTATCCTGGCCACTTAATAGGTAGAATATAAGAGGGCATGAAAACCGCATGAAGGGNACATGATTAACCTAGGAAAAGTGAGAGACCAACGGCGGCAACAGAAAGAGTAGAAACCCGAAAACCATAGGCTTGAGGAGAAAGATCTTTGGGTTGCAACGTGAGGCAAGGGAGAAAGTGGACTTCGCCCAAGGTTAGGGGAGCTGAACTTGCTTTATGTTGTTTGTGATATATTGAACGAGTGTTATACGAGAGTGATGCATGGATGTACTTATGTTTTCCATTTTGTTTTCTTGGTGTTTGATGTTTTGGCTTATTATTATCACTATTGTTTGGTATTTTTAGTGATGTTGGGGTTTCTCATAAATCGGGTGTGGGATAGTTGCCAACGTGATTATTACGACTCTATGTTCTAATGTTTGGAGTGAAGGACATTTCGATGTGTATGCTGTTTTTTATGCATCTTTAGGGTTGCAGTAAAGGCATGTTTGTTCATGCTTTTTATGGCTTTATCTTCATTATTTTATTGTACCCTAATATTCAGTAGTGAGATTAGGTGAAAGTATTCAAAATTGATCGAGAATGAGAATGGGGTATAGCTTGTGTGCATTAAAATAGTGATAGAATTTGAGTAATTGATAATAAAAGTATATCAGGTTNGGGGCATGCGAAAATTGTTTAACGTTGCATTCAAATGGAGGACTGAACTTCTTATATAAAAAAAAAAAATTGGCATTTGAATTTTGGAATGGGGCCGTGTCAGCACTTACAGGGTCCACTACAAGAAAAATTATAATTATCTACAGCCGAAATCCGTATATAAGCCCAAAAATCCGTATATAAAATTTTGTTATATACGGACAAAATTCCATATATAATACCCTCGTAGCTAAATTTATATACGAAAATATTCGTATATAAATTATATACAGAAATATCCGTATATAATTTATATACAGAAATATCCGTATATAATTTATATACGAATTTTTCGTATATAAATTACATACAGAAAAATCCGTAGATAAAATATGTATATAATTATATACGGAAAAATCTGTATATAATTAAAAATATACTTATATACGGAAAAATTCGTATGTAACTTTATGTTTTATAAAAAAAAAATTAAATGATCTCAAATCTACACCCAATAACTAACGGTTTCATATACTGATAAAAGTCAAATACAATTACCAAATTTAAAAAAGAATACCAAATGTTTATCTCCAATTACAAATAACAAATCCCTTACGATGTGTCTAAAGAGCAGCATATACAAACATTCAAAAATACATTTATTTCCTATTTCCTCCAATAGTTTGAGATAAGCAAATACTTCTTAATGCAAGTAATAAATTTTCAAGAACTTTCTAGTACGTTATCCTCAAAGTCTTTTTTGTTCCCAGCAAAACCTGGTACCTGATATTAAAAAGGGGAAAAACTAAAATTAAATTAGAGATATGAGTATGAAACACCTGATATTAAAAAAGGGAAAAACTAGAATTAAATTAGAGATATGAGTATGAAACAGAACCCGCATTAAATTAGAAATTAAATTAGAACCTGTCCAAGTGAATTGCCAAAGTTGGAATCTGCATTATAGGTTCCTCAATCCTAACATGATGATAAGAGTATGAAAGAGAGGTCACACTAAGTCTCAGTCAAACCACGTGTGCCACAAACCACCTGCACAACACATTCCACTAATTAAACATGCCTTCCACTGCATCCATATAATAACATTTCAAACTCAAAATCTAATACATTAATTATGAATTCAAATCTATTTGATTAAACAAAAACTCCATCCTTGAGGTTGGTGTTGTCACATCATTCTCTAAGGTAATGTTAGATTAACTAATGACTTCATTCATTATTAAATTCAAATATTAATCAATGAACAACCATTATATGTTAGATTAACGTAATTGTTGTGAAATAAGAACATTTTTGCTATGATACCATACACTAAATTCAAATTTTCATCAACTTTTTTTGTTAATGATTAATAATCAAAGTCGTTATTATTTTGATTTGAAATACATAGGTTGACTTTGGCCTTAAATGTGAATTTATTATGAAGTAGTTTTATGCAGTTATCTGATTACATAAAGTACAAAATATAAAAAACCTATTGAATTCTATAATAAATATTTTAAAAATCATACAAGTAATGATTTGTGACTGAAAAATAGAATACAAACATATATATATATATATATATATATATATATATATATATATATATATATATATATTCTTAAATATGTCATAGCCTCAACCCCATACAAGCCACATTTTTCAAGTACCAAGAATGGATTGAAAACTAGAAACTAAAAATTAGCTCCTTGAAAAGAATAACAAAGAAGCACATATAGAGTTGCATCTTCTCCATCAACTTATTCTCACAAGCCTAATGAAGAATTCGGGAAATCCGAGCAATTCTATTTACAAAATGTCTAAGAATACTTGGAGCATTTTAAGCAGCATTCATAATATGCGAGTAGTTAAAGTCAAGAGAAGAAAACACAAAACTTGGACCTCAAGCGAAGCATTTTAATTCATAAAGAAAGTTTTGATTTTANGGGGAGTTTAAGGAAAAATACCTTATAGATTCAGCAAAAACATATACACCTCTATCAGGAATGGAATTAGTTCCTTTCCCTTCCCAGTATAAGTGGATATCCAGGGTACCATCATCAACATCAAGTATCTCCCCTGCATCCATTACAATTAAAGTAAATATTATAAACTAATAGATAATTACAAATGCTTATTGAGAAACCCTCATTTGAAAAAANTNAAGTTAGTACATTTACTTGTAGTGTTAGCTCGTTGAGACAACCTCTATTTTGGTAATATTCACTGATATAAAGGCAAATATGATTTTGGCAGCTTCATATAGTTCTTCATCATACAATCGNTCACCAACATTTAGAAGATTGGCTACATTTGGCATAAGAATGAACTCCTCAATGTCACCCAGAGCCTATCAATATTTGCATATGCATAAATCAGCTCACTGTCCACAAAAAGATGGAGGAAAAGAATCAAATATAACGCATTATCATAATCACAACCATTGATCAAAAGTATACAAAAAAAACACATTTTTCCTTTATTATAAATTAATAACAATGACAACAATTAAATTAGAGAAACGTGCAAGCTTCTGTATCCATGCTCATAATATATTATCATAGGATATAAATTGGAGAGTATCAGCATTTTCCAAACATGTGTAGTCTAAGTCCAGAAACCATTAAAGACCATTAATTTTAACTTGAAAAGAAAACTCAACATTCAATCAAACAAATTAAAAGAACTTATCAATGCATTTCTTTTCATAACTTCAGATAATCTTAATCCCAGAGTCCTTCAAAGGAATGAATGACATCCAATATATACAATCCGCATTCCTATTTTAATTAAAGAAAAAGAAAAAGACTAAATATTTGAACAAAACAAAAGCATGTTCAAGGAGGAATTGAAAAAGCCATGATCAAGAACAGCAATTTTCGCATGGCACAAACCTCGCATCCCCACAATGCTTACATACGAAGTCGGGTTTTAGATTGGGGAAGCTTTCCAGAATGATCTTCGCCAGTTCCCCAATCTCGAACAAGTGCTTGATCACCTTAGCGCCACCCACGTACTTTCCTTGCACGAAAACCTGAGGCAGCACCACATGGCTCTCGCCTAGCGCGCGCTGTAGCTCCTCCCTGTAAGCTAGGTCCATCGACACGTCCCTCTCGTCCACCCAAACCCTAAACCCCTTCAGGATCATGTGCACCGTGTTGCAGTCCTCGAACTTTCACTGAACCCCGTGCAGGCTCGTTAAATACACCACGATTCGCTCCTTTGTCTCGGACAACCGAAACGGCGTCGACATCGTCATGCTCGAGTCCCAACGCGCTTTTGATTCCGATTGGGACTCCGATTCTGGAGCCTTCTTCGAGGAGGATTCGAACAAGGTACAGAGCTTCCACACCATTTCCCGCGAATTGAGGTTTTTGCCGACTCGGTGGATCTGTAGAACCGATTCAACGAACCAGACCGGTCCACACTCTGCTGGTTTTGAGGAAGGTAAGGTTTTTGCGAGTGCTCAGAATGAATCGTGTTCGACCGGTTGAAGAACAGAAACCGCGACATCTTCGACAAATTCAACACTCTCCGAGCTCCTAAGCGCAAAGAATCGAAAGAATTGTTTTCCTAAAAGAAGACATGCATAGTGGAGGCTAGGGTTCTGAGGGTTTGAGTGAAAGAGATTGATTTTGAGGGAGAAGGAACAAATCGTCAAGACTAGGGTTCTGGGATAGGCCAACGCGAAGAAGAGATGGAGGCTAGGGTTACGATGGTTTGAGTGAGAGAGACCGATTTTGAATATGTGAATGAGTGATACGGTTTAAGGCGTGATAGAAAATTTTTAGTTTCTATTTTAATAACTAATAAAATGTGAGTTTTTATTTTTATTTTTTAATAATTTTTAATAATTAATTTTGAAAATCCGTATATAATATTAGTAAATAATATTTTTCTAGATTATATATGGATTTTATATACGAAAATATCCGTATATAAAATTCGTATGTAAAATCTGTATATAATTCTTTTTTAAAAATTCGTATATAAAATCTGTATGTAATACATGTGTTATCTACGGATCAAAATCCGTATATAAATATCGGTAGATAAATCTCATTTTTCTTGTAGTGGTCTTGGTTTTGACATGAAAGAGATAAAGTTGGTGAGAGAGAAAGTTATAAGTGGTGGGACCTTGAGTTATTAAAATAAGTAAGAATAATNGTTGGTGAGTTACGTAAAAGTGTTAGTTATTAGAAAAGGGGGTGTGGGTAGTATATATTTTCCTATATCATATTTTGGTGGACTATTTTGGATGGTATGGTAGACTTGTCATTATTTTGATGATTACATTGATACTGTTTGGAGAATGCTTAGTATTTGAGAGTTTGTTGTCTAGTTGTGAGTAAGATATTGCTATTTCTTGTGAAATTGNGTTTATGTTTGTGATGCCCGGTGAAGCTCCTGGAAAGTGGTGGGAGTAGCACTGGTACTTGTCCGGTGAAGCTCTCTGGGAATAGAGTGGTGGGGGGTGTATACTTGTCCGGTAAAGCCCAAGAGGGTGGTGGAAAGCATATGCTTGCCCGGGGAAGCTCTAAGAGAGTGGTGGAAAGTGGTGTACTTGCCGGTGAAGCTTTCCAGAGAGTGGTGGGAAATGTTATCATGTAATAGTAGTACAGTGTACCGGCCCGGTGAAGCTCTTTAAGAGAGTGGTGGGAGGTGAAGCTCGACCTTATGTTGTTTGTGAGTAACTCGGTGGTGAATTAATATATAGTGAATGATTTAAACTTGTTCATGATTTGATGAATTATGACGTATTGAGATGTATGTAAGTGAATGATTATATCTATTATTCAGAGATATTATTCTGAATTGATGTTTAAAGTGTATGTGTGTTTATATAACTTGATTTCGTTAGCTCACCCTTGCATATTGTGGTTTTGAATTCCACTTGCGATGATCGTACTTGTACGGGAGTAGATGTTGTTGCAGGTGTAGCTAAAGCGAAGTTGAGTGATGAGATACGTGGGAGAACTATGGGATTTGAATTTCAACATTAATAGTTTTGTGAACACTTTATATTTATTACATTTGAGTTATGAGGATTTTTTTTCTAAATTTAGTTAAAACGAATAGGATTTTTATGCAAATTGTATTCTGCAATGGTATCGGAGTTAAGTTTTCAAAAGTTTTTGTAAACCTATGACATCTCAAAAACTGGGGTGTTACATTCAACAACCCATCTTCATTAACAGATGAAACAATCAAAAAGCTAAGGGAGAAATGGGCAGGACATCTTTTGGAAAAATGGAATTAGGCTACAATAGTTTCCTTTAAGTTCTTTTTGTTTTGATATTGATAGTTTTAGTTTTTAGTTTTGATATAATTTGAATTGTGAATAGATGAATTCTGTATATATCAATTGTAAATATTGGTTTTCTGATTTTTCAGGTGTGGTCAAATTAAAAAAAAAAAACTAATCATTATTTAAAAATATATATATAAAGACATCGGACTATGGACTACCCGACGTTAATATTTGTAAATGGACGTCGACGTCAATTTACTTCCAATGGCAATCCAAGAGAAAATATTCATTGAGCGAAATTTTTTGGCTCAGCGACCTAAACGTCGAACCCCTCCAATGATGGACATCAATTTCTCGACACCTATTAATCAACGGTAAGCGCGAGAGATTGGTGTTGAACTCTATATAACATTGTGTGTCATATGGGTTCGACGTCAAGTAACGTTGGCTTTATGCATACCGATGTTAAGTTAATGTCTCTCGATATGACATCAATCTCATATTGGAGGTTAAAAGGCCAAAAATCACCAACATCAAAGCTTTTTTTGCATCAGTGAATGAATATTGCCATAATGACACTATATATAGTTGCAATGTAATAAAGTCACGCACAAAAAGATTGAATGAAGTCGTTGTTATAATAAGAATTGGATTACATTTTCAAATCTCATTAATTTTCATATTTTAGTGTATTCAATTACCTTATATTAACAATAAACTGAGGAATGTCTCGTTCATCTTCGTCTCAGCTGTGTATATGTCTTCGTTATATTTAATTGGTTGTCGTAAGAGGAAAGGGAACAGGAAATAGGGTGGTTGATTGCAGAAGTTGCAGGTGACCCTAGCTTTGGCCTGTGAAAAAAGAGATAACAAAGGAGACAAATACTTTCATCAAAGAGAATATTTTCAATCAGAGCGGCGAAAAACAAGCAGGCAAATGCACCAACCTCGAATCAGAGATCACGCCCCTCTCTATTTTCCTATCCCTATTTACTCATCAGATATCACCTCTACCATCTGCATTCACTCAATTCCATCTTCACACACTCACTTCCTAACCTCCACCACTTTTCTTATCACCAACACATCAACCCTCCACAACACCCAAAACATAAAAAAGACATAGTACACACACAGAACCCCTATTATACAATTATCGAATCCTAACTCATTCACAAGCATAACTCTTAAACCTCACCTTTCAAAGTCGCCAAGACAGATTCACCTTCTCCATCAAGCATACACAGACCTGTACAAACAAAACCCGAAAAGTTATTTTCACAAAAAAGCCAAATTACACAGATAAGGATGGTGAGGAGAAGGAATCGACGAAAAAGGAACAGAGGGAAAATGAAGAGGACGAAGATGGCTGGTTCGCAGTAGTGCTCTAGGCTGGTGAGGAGGAGTGACGAACCTGGCTTGGTTGCGGGGTGAATTGCGCGGGAGAGCAGCGTTGACGGCGTCGGCAACCTCGTCGGTCCAAGTCGTTGGGACGACGACTGATGGAGGTTGTGCAAAACAACGACTGCGGAGGCCTATGCGCCATAGGTGCCAGCATGGCAAATCTCCAACAGAGACGAGATACTACCGCGTGATCCAATCGCTCTAGCGTTGTCCTTGGTAAGACTCAATGCTTGAAGTGCGATGCTTGATTTCTCAATCACAAATCCGCTTCCATAATCCAATACTCGGAGAAGGTGGTTGAGAAGAAGTAAACCCTCTACGAGGAGCACAATCTTTGCAATTTCGACTGTGGATACTTTGGAGATAGCGGTGACTGTTTTCTCCTTCATGTCAAATGGTAAATTGAGTAGGCGCACAAGCACGGGAACTGATAACGGTTGAAAGATAGTTATTTTCATGATTCATTTGAGACCAAATTACACCCTTTAAGGCTTAGGATGAGCTTAGAATCAAGCAAAACACGTAAGTTGCGTCTGTTGAGAGTCAAAAGCTATTTTTAGAGGTATTATGCTTGTTTTACAGCATTTTTGATGAAAGTGAAGAATGGGGTTGAAGGTGAAGGTCTTAGACTCAAGACAGAGGAAGAAAAATGAAGAAAAGAAGAGTCTAGGAATCGCCCAACGGTAAAATTCATCGTTAGGCGGCCAAATGCGAGGAGAAGGCACTGTCTGACACCCAGGCGTGGACGCCAGGCGGATTTGCTATTAGATGAAAATTGTCGGGCGGTGGACCCCTAGCGCCGGGCGGTGGCGTGATTATGGGCAAACCGCCGGGCGGCATAAGTGTGACGTTGGGCGGTTGTTTGCTGGGCTTGGACCTGTTTTCTCTGATTTTTATTATCTGTTTGGGCTTGGGCTTGTTTTATGTTATTTTTATGCCCTATTTAAAGGCCAAAGCGCCTTAGGGTTTGTATCTTTTGATGGCTTAGGCACAGAAACACACTTTTCACCCCTTTAGGGTAGATTTGGAGATGGTGACAGCTCTCCTTTTCTCCTTTTTAGGGTTTGTATCTCTTTCATTTCATTCTTCACCTAGTTTCTCCATGACGATAGGGAACTAATCTTATTTGTTGTTGGGAAAAGATGTAACCTCTAAACTCTCTTATATTGAAATTCTTATTTATTTATATGTTTATCGTATGCTTTGATTATCAATTGTTGGGTTTCTCATCCGCGCTTAAAGCTTTTATCGTTTAACTCATTCGATAACTGTTGTTTGTCTTTATTGATACGGGAACGTACGGTACTGTCATGAACTGGTGAGAAATTTCTTGATTAAGCAATACCACCTAGAGATAGGGGGTAGGACGATCAATTGTTTTTGCTTCTGTTCTTAATGCATTATTAATTACTAGGGGAGGCTAGGGATAGCAAGCCAGTAATTAGTAATAGGCTCTTTTGGCCGAGGGATCGGGTTAAGGGTAGACTAAGAAAGTTTGCATGATAATATGATAATAAAGCGAATTTAATAAGAAAAGTATATAAGAGATAGTGGTTGGGTGAAATCTGAATCCTAGCAACAAATCCATCTCATATTATCAACATCCTCCATCCACTTTTGTGTTTAACCTCAATTGATCAAATTGCATTCATGTTTATTTTTTTGCACTTTATATTGAAAAATCCCAAAATATTGTTTTTATAGTCTTGATTGGTTAAGCAAAAGCACAACAGTTTAGTGTCGTGAGTCTCTTAGGAAAACGATACTTGGACTTACCATTTATTATTACTTGAAACGATTTGGTACGCTTGCCAATTTGTTAACAGGAACGACGCCCTGGGACACAACAATGGTAACATTTTTGTCGTCTTCATTAAATAGGTCCAATATAGAGTGATTGTTGCGAGAAGGATTTGGTCCTTGGAGGGAAGGGATTAGGGATTAGGAATGGGTGAAGGTGGGGGAATAAGCCAGTGGAGTGGGTGATGGAGGGAGTCTGACCAGATTTGGATGAGTCTTTGAAAGGTTGGATTAGGAACAAATTCCTTAGTTTGATTAGGAATAAATTTTACCACATCAAAAATTCTTAATTTAAAAAAAAAAAACTCCACATAATAAAACACTTTTACATCAGTTTATTAAGTATGCAACACGTCATCACAGTTTAACGTCGTTTGTCATGACTTAATAGAAAAGGTTTAATTGGCTCATTTTTTGAAAAATTTGGACCCAAATGAGACTGTTTTTATCAAGAGGATCCACTTGAGATTACTCTATAAATATAAAGATGATATGAGCGTTTAAACCTTATTTTTTTATGTTTGATTTGCACAAATTTCAAAATATAATTTTTTTTTTGTATTCATAGAAATTTAAAATTTGTCTTAATATTGAAATAATTTTAAGTCTTTATTACCATTAATTTTTCAATGTTGATGTGGATTTATTTTCTTCTAAATTTAATCATAGAAAATAAAATGCTAGCAAGATATATTCCGTTTTAGATGTACATTAAAAGGTTGAATATTCTAAATAAGTGTAATACTTATGTAGAATGTTATCATTGAAATAAGTTTTCCATTTTTTTTAAAAAAAAAATCCATGCAATTTTTCTGTTTTATGTAAATTATGTATGAAATTAAACTATTTATTTATTTATTTATTTATTTATTTATTTATTTAGAGTTTACCTTTTTATACTCGACATTATAACTTTTTTATGTCATCAAGTAATAAATTATGAGTCAACCTAATACCATTTATAACACAACTGCTTTTGTAAGTCATTATTATTTAATAAAAATAGGTTTAATACCTCCATTGGTCCTCATATTTGTGTGCAAATCTCAGTTTGGTCCTCAAGTTTTGAACTGTCTCAATTAAGTCATAATTTTTGTAAAAATGTACACATTTTACCCTAACCGTTAAATTGTCTCAAACAGCGTTAATTGATACTGAGATGATTTTTTTATTTTAGGCATAATCCCTCTCTTGGTCCTTATGTTTGTGTGAAAATCTCAGTTCAGTCCTCAAGTTTTGAACTGTCTCAATTGGGTCATAATTTTTGAACTGTCGACAATGGCGACATTTTTTAGTTTGAGAGGGAGAAAAGGTGTGAGTCGGGGGGTTTGAGGGTTTGAGGGTGGAGGAATGAGTGAAATGTGATCAGTGATTGGAAGGAAAAAGAAAGACCATAGCCACGTGGATTTAATGATTTTAAAACATAAAAGAAAATTACAACTCAGTTCAAAGTTAACGTCGTCTCAATACACTTAACGGTTGGGGTAAAATGTTGTAAAATGTTTGCATTTCATAAGGACTTGAGGAAAAAATGTGATAAGTGATTGGAAGGAAAAAGAAAGACCATAGCCACGTGGATTTAATGATTTTAATACATAAAAAAAAATTACAGCTCAATTCAAAGTTAATGTCATCTCAATACACTTAATGGTTGGGATAAAATGTTATAAAATGTTTGCATTTCATAAGGACTTGAGGAAAAACTTAAGGACCGAACTGAGATTTTCACACAAACATAAGGACCAAGGTAGGAATTAAGCCTAAAATAAAAAATTCATCTCAGCATCAATTAACGTCGTTTGAGACAACTTAACGGTTAGGGTAAAATGTGTGCATTTTTACAAAAATTATGACCCAATTGAGATCGTTCATAATGATCTATATATAAAAAAATTACAAAAGTAAATTGAACACTCATTTTAATAGGATTAGAAAAGCCAAATATATTATTAGCTAATACCGTTTGAGTTCAAGATCATCACAATAGAACTTATTATGATTAATATATGATTATGGAACTTTTAAGTTATTCAGTTTTTTCATTTTGTCCAGTTAATGTGGTTCACGATAATGTGTTGCTTGAATTTCTATTTAAACAATTGTTATTATTATGAATCATCAGAACTCTTTTATTATTTTTATTCTATATGTCTTTTAAAAAAAAAAATCTCTACTTACATTGGGAATTTAGGATGACTGTAGAAGTGAAAAATGATTTGAAAAGTTTGAGAAAAGCTACTTAAATGATTTTTGTTTTTTTGCGTTTTCGTTTTTGTTGTCAGGCCCATATGCGTGAATAACAGATGGTTTCTTCCTATACCACCCAACTTCTTGTTCCACCACCTCCCTCTCCAATTGCTCCTAAGTAAAAATATATCTATGATAGTTAAAAAACTTAATCTTCTTTACCTAACTTTTAAACTTTCAACCACTTTAATAATGGTCTCCACTATATTACCCCTCTCCCCCATCTCTTATTATTAGATTTCTCTTCTTCTCTTCTTGGTGTGTGCTTGGTGATGTGTCGCTATTGGTGTGAAGAGGCTGGTTGAAGAAGTTGTTCGTTCAAGAAGGTGGTGCAGCATCCTGTATGTTGGTGGTGGCTGGTGGTTGGTGTTCTTCGTAGCTCTTTATAAGTGTAAATTTTGTATCAAAAGCTTGAAAAGGATTTACATATTTGTTAACTCTTCAACGAATGTCGACATCTGTTGAAGGAATTCGATATCTATTGAAGGGAGACAAATTTCCATATCTCTTAGTTTTTCAACGGATATTGAATTGAATTCTGCCAACAGATGTCAACTCGTTGAAGAGTTATTAAATATACAAATTCGTTTCAGGCTACCGTATTATATTTTAATTAGTTTTTTAAATGTTAGTTTGCTAATTTAATAATTAGTTGTTTTTAACGTTAATTTATTAGATTATGTTGTGAGTTTATTAATTTAAAATAATGTTAGTTCTGATAATGTTAATTTTTTATAATGTTAGTTGATTAATTTAATATAATGTTAGTTATTTACGTGTGTAAATTGTATTATTTAAAATGTTAGTTTATTAGTTTAATAATTATGAAGACATTTTATATTAATTTGTATTTTATTTTTTTAACAATTTAATAATTATATATATAAATCTATTAATTTGTTTATATTATTTTAATTAATAATGAATTATGTTATTCAAAGCGAATATTATGTTACAGGTGAATATTGTGTGAAATGGAAAAATATCGTCATGATATGGATTTTCAAGTTCGTTTTAGTTTTATATCAAATTTTTCTTCTTTCATAAAAGAAGTTGGAGAGGAGATTTTACAAATAATTTCACCACAAATGAAATATTTCGTTCTCGCGATCACTTAATTCAATGGGTGAGAGACATCGCTTATGATTTAGGATTTGTCTTGTTAGCTAGATCTGACATAGCTACTGGTGTACGAGGAAGAAAGACGTTTGTACAATTATGTCAGTTGTGAGTGACTGAGACTTGGTTTTGATTAATGTCATTCCAAATGTATTCCCTAAGTCATATCAGATGTTATGTCAGCTCCACATCCTTAAAAATGTTAAAACTAAATGCAAAATGTTAGTTGATTCTATTGAGGCTTGGGATGTGCTCATGGAGGCATGGGAAAACGTGATGGATTGTGCTGATCAAACCATGTTTGTGACTATGTGAATCGTCTTCAATACGCCTTCAATTCATGGCCTTTATTGTTTGAATATTTGAATCATACTTGGATTATTTCATGTAGTACATACTTTGTAAAGGCCTAGACGAACAAAGTAATGCATTTATGAAATACAATCACAAATAGGTATATATGTTTTAATGTTATTTTACTTAGTTGTTGTTTGTAAATATGTTTTACTACTATTGATGGTTTTCTTTTCTTTCAAGGTTGAGTGTGCTCATTGGAGCTTGAAAAAAGTTTTGGGCACAAATATGTGTGTTATTGTTGGGATGTTATTCATAACGTCGTTATCCTAGTACACAACAAGATTAAGGCGTCATTTAAAAGAAGTCTCTTGCTCACGAGTGACCGTTTTAAAGGATACAAATATAGAAAACTTATTGGACGTGTATTTCGATATGCATTGAATCTCATTGTTGAGGAATTGGAAAGAGTGCAACACATAAGATTAGATTCATTAAAGTGTGGATGCATATTGAGACGTACAATCGGTCTCCCGTGTACATGTGAATTAACACGTTATGACCATGGGATGATCCCTTTGGGTGAAATTCATATCATGTGGAGGAGATTGAGTTTCTCTAAAGTTGAATTAAATGAGACTGAGCCCGAGTTATCCATTGAACGCGAGCTTAATATGGTTCAAGAACAATTCAATGAGGTTGATATTTGAGGTAAAGTCACCATTAAGCAGAAGTTACCTAACATTACTTGTCCTGCAATGACATCAATGGTCCCTCCATTACATAAAGTCAAGACAAAAGGTGCACAAAAGAGTAAAGTTCAACGAAGAGAAAGGTCTACAACATGGGAGCCATCATATTTTGAACATGTTAACGCCTTTCATTCAACATATCAATATTCATCTGCTTTAAGTAAATTAAAATCCAAGGCAAATTCAGTGCAAAAAAAGGAGAGTTCCCATGATAAATCAGTTTCATCCTATTTGTCACGCATTCATTGTGGACGTTGTTGATGTTGTGGCTGACTGTCACTATGGGTATAGATGCATTGTTGCGTCTTTGGGACTTGGAGAAGATTCATGGCTTGTTATCAGAAATGATTTGTATAAAGAACTCAGTCAATGGCGTGATGAATACGCAACCCTAGTAGGCGGCTATGATAGATTAGAAGAATTGAGGATGTCTTTGCTAGTTCAATCTCAGTCGGTGGTACGTGTTTCCCTTTTATGTAGTTTATTTATTTTATTTATCTTTACTAACACGAAAAAGTGAATGACTATACCAGACATTGGTTATGAAATTGCTAACCGATATGGACATTCGTTGAAGACCCAACGAATATCCCATTTCTGTTGTGGCCTTCGCGGTTTCCCTCCTTCGTTTTTTCATTCTTTCATGCACACAGAACATAAAAAAACATAGCAACATTGCACATCACATACAACATATCAACAAACATACCAAATAGAGGCTAAATACCAAACCAAACAAAATGCAGGCCAAATCACAGAGAAACCATTAACCATGAAAAGGAATAGGAAACCAACCTGGATCCAAGTGTATGTTGAAGAGACGAAACCAACCACAAACCACACTCCTCTTCGCGAACTGAGCACCTCAATGATAATGGAAGCACCGAAAAATGGAAGAAACTTGACAATGGAAGCAATGAAATGATGGAGGGGTGAAACGAAAATGAGAAATAAGAGAGGAAGAGGAGGAGAGGAGGAAGAATAGAGTGAAAGAGAGAAATGAGAGGTTATGTGGGGGTGTGGGGAATGCAACGACAATGAAGAGGGAAAGAAAATAGGGTTAGGGTTTTAAATTAAAAAGAGTAAAAGTAAAAAAAATCACTTAAGGTTAGTTTTGGAATAAAATAAATTTGGGGAGATGCAACCAGAAAACCTATGGTGGCGGAGGGAGGAACCTTTTGAACAAAATTTTGGAGCTGGGTTGAAGAAACCTATGGGTTGTTAGGACATTCTTTATTGCAGGTGCTTCTTCCTATACCTCCATTTTTTTCTTCCTGTTCAACCAAAAAAAAACATAAAATATTTGTTTTATTTCTTATTTTGAAGTGTAGGGTCTAGATCAATTTTTTGGTTGTCCCTCTTTCTATTTCTATATTTTTTGGGATTTGGGTTATTGGGTTGGGTAAAAACAGAGGATGAAACGTGATGGTTCGTGTGAGAATTGTTAAGAAGTAAACTTAAGTCTAACTCAACCTCACAAAATCGGCTTTTAGGGTTAAGTTTGCATTTACTTATATACTTTAAATTGGTTTTATCACTAGTTGAAGTGAAATTTCTAACACCCCTTCATACCAATATATATACATCTCGAACGTGAGACTAAATATTAATGAGTGGTATGATAACGGCGGATGGAACTCCCAACAAATAACAAATAACGTTAGATATTGTAATCATATAACTCTCATACCATGTTAAGATATGGAGTTTAAACCTTGAGTGTGGAGGTGTTAAGAGATCTCAAATATTCTATTAACAGGAATGAGGGTGGTCTTTGTTTTTTAGTTTTTTAGTGATTTTGTTGAGGGTGCAAGATGAAGGAGGTGGGGCTTCTGGTTGGAGATGTCGTCCTCCTCTCTTTTGCGTGTGCGCTGGATGATGAGAGGGAAGGAGTTGGGTCTCGGTTGAAGTGGTTATTGGCAGCTGATGGAAAGCGAAGAAGATGATACGGTGCCGGTGATGGGTGGTTTAGTGTTGGTGAGCGTGTGGTACCGGGCTCGGTGAGAGAACACCGGATTGTTTGTTCCGGTTAAGGGAGGGAGCGACAGAATTGTGTGCTGCGAAAAGTTGCACTGGATTGTGTGTTTCCAGATTGAGGACTACCGGAGTAGAGAATCCGGCTTAGGTCACCGGATGGAAGAAAATGCGATGAGATGCAACTGGATTGAGGAACTATTGAGTGCACTTCTAAGAGTAATATGTAATTGGGAAATCACTTCTAAGAGCAATTTGTCATTTCAAAAGTTTGATAAGGTGCAGTAAGTAAAAGAAGGGCACATAAAAACAAACGGTTGGGGAGCGAAAATCACCAATTAGGTGGGCTTAAGAAAAGGTTGAGTGAGGCAAATTTAGCGAAATTGGAGCGGAAAGTGCAGTGCGTCCCGCCACGCGTCACAGCCCAACGTGAAGAACAAACAGAACCCCATGCAGGTCGCCACGTGTCCAAATAAAATCTGAGCACCCACCCTTTTTGTCTTGGGGTAAGGATCCGAATCCCACTGGTGTCACACCAAAACAAATTTAGAAATGGTGAAGCTAGCATCTGCAAGGGACTTCCGCACCTACGGCCCGGGCCTCGCCAAAAACCGCTTCGAGTACATCAACGCAGGGCTCTACCTCATTGCCACCATCCTCCTGCTCTCTGGCATCACCGCTCAGCTTTCCTCCGAACCCCGATCGGGCCTCGTCCTCATCTTTGCCGCCTTCGCCTTCATCTTCCTCCTTAATCTCCATGACCTCTTGGCCCATCTCGCTGGCATCGATTTCCGGTTACACTTGATGACCTTCGACCTCCAACTCGCCTTCGTCGAGTTCGCCGTTCCCGTCATTCAGATGCTCGGAGCGCTTTTTTCCTTCGTCGGAGTCTTATTCCTTTTTATTGAGGTATATATATCTATACACATACACACACACGTATCCTATTGCACTCATCCTGCGTAAAATATGCTTTAAACCTGATGTTTAGTTATGCTTGTTTGGTTCCGACGCTTTCTTAGTCAAATCATAATGTAGTATTCATTTCTTTTATGTGATTTCTCCATCACCAGTTCCCTTCTGTTCTGTTCCATTTTATGTTTAAAATGTGGAGTTTGAACTAGCACGATTGATAACAAAGCAAATTAAAGGTTTATATCTCTCTGTTTAGTGTCTGACTATACCTCAAACACTGCCACTTATAAGAAACCAAACAAAATTCAGTTTAATGCATGTATATTAGAAAACATTGTCAGTCAATATAATCATAGTAATGCTTTTTTAGTTCTTATACGAATTCCGTCATTTCATGTGCGTACACACACACGTACATAGTGATGATACATGGATACCCGTTATAAAATTTATATTTGTGTCCTTTATTATTTTTGGGCGTATGTGTATCTTTTTTAACATATTATAATCAACTTCCATTTCCAACTCAACAACTTCAAAAGTAGCAGTGCTTAATCTGAAATCTTTTGCCTCATATATGCATGTTAGACCCATAGTATATATTTTTTCTATCATAAAAACTTATGCATCCCTCCTTAAATGAAGGACAGTTGCTAAACTAACCTGAGTTAGAAAGATCTACCAAAGGTGAGTTTTGAACCACTAGTCATGGAATTAACCTATCTTTCATTAGAATGAATCTTATAATTAGCCATTAGCTATGCAAATAACCAAATTGGTAAGATATATAATTAGTTATTTTGAAATTCAAACCTTACAATAGGTGCCGGATACTATACCTAAAGCAAAGGTTATTTCTAACATTTCTAAGAAATGCTCAGGTAATATGAACAATGAAGAGTGTTTCGACATTTTTCTTTAACTTTTGGCTACCTAGTTGTCAGGAGTAAATATCCAAATTGCTAGTTGTTAAGAATAAATACCTGAATAGGTAGTTTTTAGATGAATGTGTTAAATCGTGATTAAAATTTTCAAGCAAATGGATTCTTGAACTTTTCAACCCCATATAAATTTTAGTGAGGAGCTATTAAGCCAACACCTTCAACTTTGAGCCACCAATTTGAACATTTACTCAGTTGTTAGTATTCATTTGTTTGCCTATAATGTTTGCATTTCTGTCTTTTAATTAATGTCTCACGTAGTTGGATTACTTGTTTATATAGTTATTTTGGTTATCTAAATTGGACATCATCTTTTTTTGGTGTGTGTAAACCAAAACACAGGAGGAGAAAGGATATGGGCACTTCGAACCGGAGAAGCATGCTCTTAACATGCTTGTTGCTGGTCCTGTATTGTGGGTGATAGGATCAATTCATAACTCATGCCAAATTTATGAGAAAGCGGACGGTCATGTCCAAATCTTGCAGCAGTGTGTGTGTATTCCATTTTTTATGGGGAGTATGTCATTTATGCTCGGTGCGTTTCTCAATCATTGGAAGAAGTCTAAGGAGACTCACCATGGCATTCACTTACTTGTAAGTGATCAACTACATATATTGAAGAACAATTCAGCTCTTAATTAATTTGGTGTTAGTTGGTCAGCTAACAATATGCGAGTGAGGCGAATGAGAGTACTGAGCAACAAGTGACCTGCATAGCTGAGTTGGCCTAGTTAATATTTTCATGTTTGATATTTACTTTAATCAGCCAATCAGAAAAGCTTAATAATATCGATAACGTACAAGAAGTGCTGTATGTTGCAAACAAGGGAAAAAAGAAACAGTTCAAACAATATCAAAAACTGATACATTACAAGTGATCTCATTCACTTTCAAAAAAACATGCACCCAAACAATAGTGTTAACCTTTAGCAGTAGGAGCAGTATACTCCTCCATAGAGGCAGTGCACACTACTTGGTGGATGATTGTTAATTACTATGAGTACTAAAGAGGGTCAATGTTGATGATTGATACAGGGTAGCACTTGGATCTGGCTAGGCATCTTCGGAAGCCTAATGTTGCTTATTGGTGGGTTGACAAACTTAATCAAAGTGTTCAAGATGCAACAAATGAATGGAATTAGACTGGAGAAACTAAGAGGTGGAGCACACGAGCGTCTGGTGTGTTCAAGAGAAGGACATGTTCCCCTGATCATTGAACGACAAACTTTAAGCCATGAACCTCAAGAGACCAAAGTTACTTTACCTATTCCTATGCCTGCTCCTGCTTCTACTCCTTATAAGGATGTCCTTATTGGTAGTGCTAAGTAATGATTGATGCTGTCTCCACTCCTTATACTCCTCATTTTCTGTTTCCTTTTTTAATCAGGGAGGGCTTTCTTTATGTTACTATATATTATATAGAAGCAATTTGATCAGGCCATGGATAGATAGCAACCAAGATTCAAGTTTCAAAACAAGAGACTCTTATCTTAGACTATAACTTCTAATGACACTATCATACCTTGTCTACACAATTGTGTTTCTTAGATAAAGTATCACATTCTGCATTTCCCCATGCACACGGTCCTCGACAGGCTTCAACGTGATAGAAAATGATTTCAAGGTGGATCAAACTCATGAAACACAGGAAAGAGAAGATCATAATATTATGTAATAAGCATTTAATATTGAGAAAAAAATACTCTTGACTCACAATTTTTTTATGACACTATTTTTCTTTAATTCTTACTCTTTTAATTTTTTCTTTAAAATACAAAAATTCATTTTTTTGTAATCGTTTTTATTCTTATAATTTATATAATAAATGTAAATATGTATCAAAATAAATATAAATGTGTATCAGTTTACTCTTCCATATAAGAAAACTCACTTAAGACTTGGAGAGAAGAAAGAAACTATTTATAACAAAGAAAGAGAACCGTTTGATGTTAGACCCTAACATATGGGTAACTAATTCTAACTGATTGATATAAAACTCTTATATGCTTTCATTAAGTGCTTGGCTAATTGCCACGGAACACTAATAGAGAGGGGGTGGCCGGATATACGCATTGAAAAATATTTTTATTATATGATATTTAGAGTTTAAATTTTAAAATATGAATTATTAATCTCGTCGTTCCTATTTTCTTTTTTTCTCAAATAAATTGCATCAATACTTCATCTTTTAGTAGAGAAAAATAATATATATATATATATATATATATATATATATATATATATATATATATATATATATATATATGTGTGTGTGTATATGTATAGCTATGTAAATAACATTTAAAAAATACAGTTTCATTANATTGCATCAATACTTCATCTTTTAGTAGAGAAAAAAAATATATATATATATATATATATATATATATATATATATATATATATATATAAATATATATATATATAATTGAGGGAGTGAGGCTATGTAAATAACATTTAAAAAATACAGTTTCATTATTTTGAGACATAATTAATGTGACATCCCAAAATATCATATACACATATAATATAATAGGATTCAACTATTATAATATGTGAAAGCAGTTAAGATATAGAGATAACCGCATTTAAATATATACAGTCATTCAAAATATAGAGAAAATTAAAACGAATCATAACTTGAGTACAAGTTTCCAAAATTCCCCAAAATACAAAGTTACTAAACTCTAAAGAGGTCTAAAGAGTGTGTTCCAAAAGTACCGAACTATTTAAAATAAAAGCTAGAAGTTTTTCAAAATAACGATCTATTCAACCAAGAGCTAAAAGAAGTCATAAGTACTAGACGACTGCACCTTCTTCATTCTCCAATGTTTGCTCCAAGGGCACATCATCAGCTATTGCTCACATCCAAAGGATTGGATGATCATCACAAGGGGGAAGGCAAGCACATACAACAAACAATGCAAGGGTGAGCTAGGTATAAAAAGCATGTTATCAATCAAGCATTTCAAGTATGCAAGGACCATAAACAATGCAGACTAAGACCAAATGCATTTTTATTGGTACCAATGACCGACCACGTGATTTGACCATCCGGACTAGTATGAAATGTCGAGTTCCAGGGGTTTGTGCACTTGTAGTGGCCCTACTGCTTTGCAAAGCCATTGCCGAGGGGTTTCACCCGACCACACACAAGTGTAAGCCCTTTACAACGGTATAAGCCTACAGTGAAAGCGCCTATCCTAGGACCTCCTGCTATTCTCACCACATGACTCATCACTCTCTACTTGAGCTTGGATGATCATTAGATTGTCAGGATAAACCCCATCAGGAACTTCGGCCATTCATACAGTCAATCACAACAAACTACGGGGCACCACCATGTAACCTCCCTTGAGGATCATGGAATTACGTCCATCAACCATACTTTGAACATACATGCTTTCAAACTATAATTCATCATTTTAAATCACATGATATTCCTCTTGAATCAATAATGTACCTCATAAACCACTTTGATTCATCAAACATAAAATTTCATAGTCATTCAAGTGCATTCTTACTATGTTGTCTCGTACCAAACTCATACACCATCACACAACATCAACCATGTCATAAAACAACTCATACATTACATACTTTCACAAAACCATCACTTATTAACACAAATTTCTTCATGACTTTTAATTATCAATACTTAAGTAATTCAAACAGCTTGGAGACCCTCACCAATGGCTCCGGAAGGGTCAAAAACCCCCAAAATGACCTAAAGAACGTCCACGGACATCCGAAACCCCACAAACTATCAAAAACAAAAGCAGCAGCAGGAAAGGGCGCGCAACGCCCTTTAGGGGCGCCCGGGCGCCAGAATTAAAGTAAAACAGCGCGTTGAAGGGCGCCGGGCATGGACTTTGCAGATTTGCAGAACCCACACCCCTAAGTTTCGTTTTAAATCTTTTTATGAATTTCTAATCATTCTAACTCGAAATTTAGGTGTATTTAAACTTGTCTAAAGGTTTATGAACATTCCTAACCTCAATCCCTAGCAACTATGCATAGATTTACACTCAAAAACCTCAATTCTCTCAACTTATGGGCTCAAACCTAGATTTACCACTTGAGGACTGTTCTTGGCTATTTTGACCCTTCTCATAAGTCTCTTTGGACTTACCTAAGTTGTCTCAACCACCTAATTCAAGTTTTAACCCCTAGAACTCAAAACCACTACCTCACTTCCTCTAAACTCACCCAAAACACTAGTTTATCCTCAACCTAAGGACTCAATTCCACTTCTACCATCTAGGACCTCATTTTAACCAATCTTATAGTTCTAACAAGTTATAATTAACTTGCCTAAGCTGCCTCAACAGTCCAAAAGAGTCCTAGACCTCAACTTCTCAAATTCACTACTTCCCTTCCCTTCAAATAACCCTAATTTCACCAACATAGAGACCAAAAACTGAATTTACCATTTAGAATGAGTTCCCAACCATTTTAGCTCTTCTAACAAGTCTCAAATGACCTATCTAAACTATCCCAACAGTCCTCTTGCACCTTAGACTACAATAGCTCCAAATCACCCTCTCACTTCCTTAAACTCACTCAAAAGCACCAAATTCATTCAAAGTATTGCCTACTAATTAATATAACACTTTTCACCCCATCAACAAGTCCAATTCCAGCAAAACATCATACTCGATAACAGTTCACAGTCAGGAAATCATCAGCACACAGTTCATCATTCAAGAGGCCCTAAATCTCAACATGCATCAATTAATTTCTAGCAACATTAGTGGCACAACACAGATTTCATAATATATACATATATACATATATTAAGCTACAAAACAGTCAAAACTCTAGCTCTCCTTACCTTTGATTCCAGCACTTAAGTTCACAGGACAACTAACAAAACCTCGCACCTTAAGAAATTCTACAAGTACCTAGAAATCATCATTTAGTGATGGAAAATGACTATTAGCACGAGATTGAAGCTAAAAATTATAGGGGAAACGCACAACTATTTGCATGCAATAGATTTAGTTGTACATTTCCAACCCTAAGTGACCTAGAAAAGGGGTTTCGCTTACCTGTTGCGAGAAACAGAAAAACGAGCGGTAGAAATGTTGCTTGCGGCCTCAAGAACGCTTATGAGCTTCCTATTTAGCAAATAGATGGATAGATTGTGAGATATGGTGGAAAGAAGAACATTGAAGCAAGAGGATGGAGTTGGGTTTTGTCTTTGGAAAAACTGTCGTGGTAGAGAAAAATAAAAGGGCTGAAATTGAAAGGATGTGTTTTAAATAAAATTTTGTTTTGTCATCAAACCTTGCCCAATGTTCTACTACCACGTGTGTACCTTCAATGCTCACTTTTCTCAGTCTTTACAATTAATATCAAATTTTGTCCAAAATATTTATATTTCAATATTTTTGAATGTTAATTATATATAGCCAATACTATCAATACTTTAATAAAAGAAACATGTTTAAAGAAGATAAATTATACTATACATGTACTGCTTTAAATAATACAATTTTTTATACCTGTTTTCCTACCACAGTAATAAAATTATGAATTTATAATAAATTAGGTTTAATGTTTCGGTAAGTCACTTCACATTTATACTGTCAGAATATCACCTAATATCTCTTTAACGGTGTTTTTTCAGTTTGACGACAACTCTCTATTTAATAAGTTTTACAAAAATAAGATCCAATATAAAAAAAAAATAGACATATTTAAGATTTTAAACGAAAATAGAAACCTACCGAATCACTAAACTAATAAATTATATAGAAATATATAATAGCTACGTTTATTTCTTAAAATACAACTAATTGTCATGTTTGTTGACAAAATGAGTTTAAATTATTAAAATAAAAATGAATGCATAATTGTGGGTTTGATTTATTTAAGAGAAAAAGTTATATATATATATATATATATATATATATATATATATATATATATATATATATATTATAAATTGGTGTATATATTTTATTTCTAATTTAACCTTTTGAATATTTTTTAAATTAAAATAATTATTCTACCAATTTCATCCTTTTAAGTGACTTTTATTTTAAATTTAACAGTTTATTTTTAAATTTAACTAATTTTTTAAACAAATAAAATAATCATGTTATAAAATTACCTAAAAAATAAATATACCTACAATAAAATTGTAAAATTTATTTAAATTGATTTTTATAATTACAATAATAATATTTTTATTATTATTTTATCATACAAAAAATAATATACGCATAATGCATGTTATCACATCACTAAAACACAACAACTTCAGCACCACGAAACTACTAGGACAAATCTCGATGCACAACCTTATTTAAAAAAAATACATAAACGATATTTCAGTAAAAAGCAGAAAGGATCCCTCAAATCTCCTTCCCAACTCAGAGATGCAGTATCCCAAATAACTTCAAGTTGTTCACTTGAATGGATTTGGAGAAGAATGATAGAGGAGATTTGAGAAAATTTGAAGATAAATTTTGTTGTTGTTTATTTGAGTGAATTTGGTGATAAATGAGAATAGATTTCGAAGTGCAGTATGTGAGAATTAGTATAGGATTTAATTGATGTGATATTAAAAAAATTTACTTTAAAATCTATTCTCACTTATCTCCAAATCCACTCAAATAAATAATAAAAAATTTACCTTCAAATCCTCTCACATCTTCTCAATTACTCTCCTCCAAATTCATTCGAGAACAAAACATTAATGAAACAAACACCAAACTCACTCGTTATTCCATGTGTGTAAATAGTAAATTGCTTGAAGCAAACACAAGACCAATTTTTTTGAAGTTTTTTTCTCTCTAAAAAAAAGGAAAAAATAAAATTAAAATTAAAATAAGAAAAAAATTAATTCTAAATAATTAATTAAAATCATTAAGATTAACTTTTAACTGCTTTGAGAGAAAAAAAAATCTAGAAAACAATTTAAGAGTAAATACACTTTAGTTTTGTAATATAATTTGGAATAAATTTTCTTATTATTATAATAGTCTATAGACTAAAGATGAATAAAAAATAAAAAATAAAATATAATTTTGCAATATTATTATGGTTTATAAATATTTTTTATTATAATATTCTTATTTTTCAAAAAAATCAATAGTAACAATTTTAATTTGAAATTATAGTTAAAATCACAATTTATTTTATTTTATTTCTTCTTTTAAAGTAATTAATATTTAAATTCAAAATTTTTAATCAATTATTTTAAATTACTTTTTTGTATTTTAATGTTATTTTTTTCTATTTTCCATCATATTTTAATTAGCAAAGAAAAAAAACACTTCTACACCAAAGTGAGGTGCATTGAGAAAATAACGACTAGTGAGTTTATTGGAAAAAAAAATATTTTTGAAAGTATTGTTTTCAAAAAAATTTAAGGTTGCCATTCAACAATTTCTTATTTCTTTTATAATATTCTTCGGAACTCTATGGAGATAGAAAAAATAGTTAATAGTACATTAAATTTTATTTAACACCTTACTAACTTCTACAAGATAAACCAATCTATTTAATAAAAGTTATTTTTTTTTATATGACTGATTTCAGTGGTGATTATATATTTATATAACATCTTTTAGCTTAATGTAGAAACTTGCAACTTAGGAGTATTTTTTACTACAAACATTTTCTTACTAAAAGTTTGTCTTTTTTATTTTCTAGTGCATATCCTAGTGAGTTTTTTTTATTCTATTTAAAAGACACGAAAATAACATATTTATGCTTCAAATTTTTTGATCTCATAAAATTTAAGTATGTACCTTTTTGTGAATATCTTTGTCTGAACATTTATATATAGATCTATGTTATAGATGCAAAATTGTATGCAAAATAAAATAATTAAAAGTCTAATATCATTTTAGTCTAATAATTATGGACAGTAAAAGCATTTAAGAAAAAATATGTTATTTTGTATTTATATTTAATCGTCAATAAGTTTAAATTACTAATAAGGTTAATTTTAATAAACAAGGGAACTATATTTCTTTTAAATATCAGATAATAAATTGAATCTTTAAAATATAAAAGATAAGTCACTATTGCAAAAACGCTGATTAACGTCACCAATTAGACGTCGGTCCGAGCATGCACGAACGTAAAATGATGACCGGTGGCATATTGATAAATAAATCAGAATCGTAGACGTCGCTTATCGCTATACCTGATGTCTCAAACAACACAGTCGTCGGGCAAACTGCACCTAGACGTGTAAAAGGGTTGCAGGAAAACGACTGGACGTCGGTTGATATCACACTGACGTCTATTGTCGTCCTTAGACGTCGCATGCAATGAATAGACGTCTACTGGTTCTGCAGGAATGTGAATAGTCTTTATATAGACGTCGATACCTAGGGTGGAGACGTAGCTGGGCTGACAGGTTGGTGCATGCAATTAATGTTCCGTCCCCTAGACGTCGGTGCCCTCAGATACCCGACGTGTACAGCCTGACAGTTAGGTGAAAAATAATCATTTTTCTGCCATAGAGACGTCGCCTGTTGTTCTAGTGACATCTACTATTGTATAGACGTCGCTTAGTCATGAAAACTGTCGCCTAATATCCACGCCATTAATAATATTTAAATCAGAAAGACGTCATATTAGTGATATCCCCGACGTCTAGAAAATGTTAGACGTCGGTGGAGAAGCATACCCGATGTCTCTAATCATCTATACTACAAACGCGAACCCGCGAGCAGTTACACCATTATTCATCGTCTTCTTCCTCGCGCTTTCTGTTGCGGCATAGCTTTCAGGTACATTTTCTCGCTTTTACACCGTTTAAATACATTTTTCCTCTGATTAAGTTACTTTTTGCTGAGATATCTTCCATTTCAACCGATTAAATTTCGTCTTCGTTGCGTTTTGATGCAGTTTGTGACGTGTTCCTTAGTGACGTTTTTGACCGTTTTTGGCCTATATTTTTGGGCGTGCAGTCCTCCAATTCCCTCCATTGGTGTTTGAATCTGCTAAGAAGGTTAGTTTCTACGTTTAAAACTTTTATTGTATGTGTGTTATTGTCTTTTGTGTATGCATGTTATAGTTGGCTTTTGCGTTTGCATGTTTTTGGCTTTTAGGTATGCATGTGTTATCGGCTTTTGAATATGTATGTGATAAATTTTAGCTGTCTTATTATAATTGGCATGTTAGATTATAAGTATGAAATCACTGAGCGAAATTGAAATTTAACACAAACGATTAATATAGTATGGATCAAAGCTGGATGAAAGCACGTCGCATCTCTGAAGAATATGAGAAGGGTGTTTCGGTGCTCTTGCAATATGTTAAAGATAATGCAAAGTCTGTGAACGAGTCATATTTTGTCCTTGTGTTCGTTGTGCTAATCAAATACGACAAGACTTGGGCAATTTGCATGATCATCTATTCATGTTCGGCATAACGAGATCGTATACCGTTTGGACTTGGCATGGAGAAGTAGTGGACCAGCCTATGACGTCACGAGAAACAAATTATGTGGAAGAATGGATGAGTGATCACTTAGAGGACATGATACGTGATGTTGGTGAAGATAACTTTAGAAGAGCTAATTTGTATGATTCTCTTATCAATGATTGTGAGCAACCGTTGTACCCAGGATGCACGAACTTTACACGTTTGTCTGCAACTTTGAAGTTGTTCAGTTTAAAAGCAAGGAACGGATGGACGGATAAAAGTTTCACGGAGTTGTTGGAGTTGCTGAAGGAGATGCTTCCAGAAAATAATACTCTTCCTATTCGTAACTACGAGGCCAAAAAAGTTTTATGTCCAATGGGTCTTGAATATAAGAAGATACATGCTTGCCCCAATGATTTTGTTTATTACATTAAGGAATTTGCTTCACTAAAGCATTGTCCAACATGTGGTTTAAGCCGTTTTAAGAAGAAATCTGACAAAAACACTGAAGAGGGTAATGATGGTGCACCTAGTAAGGTCATGTGGTATTTGCCTATAATACCTAGGTTCAAACGTATGTTATCTATTAAGGAGGATGCAAAGAACCTTAAATAGCACGTTTTAGGAAGAAAGTGCGATAATCTTCTTCGACACCCAACAGACTCACCACAGTGGAAGAAGATCGATGAAACATTTCCAGAATTTGGTGCAGATCCAAGAAACTTAAGACTTGCACTTGCAACTGATGGTATGAATCCGTACGGGAATTTAAGTAGCAAACACGGTTCATGGCCAATTATGTTGATGATATACAATCTTTCTCCATTGTTGTGCATGAAGAGAAAATATGTCATGTTGTCAATGATGATATCTAGTCCTAAACAACCTAGCAATGACATTGATGTTTACTTGAAACCTTTAATTGATGATTTGAAATTGTTGTGGGAAGAAGGTGTCGAAGTGTTTGATTCAGATGTTGAAGACAATTTCCGTTTGCGTGCAATGTTGTTTTGCACTATAAATGATTTCCCAACCTATGGAAACTTGAGCGATTATAGTGTTAAAGGACATTTTAATTTCAAGTCGGCCTTAATTTTTAATGATTTCATACTTATATTAATATTACTTTTTGTTTTAATGTAAATAGAGTAATGGGTACATCTCGAACTCAGCTAAATAAAGTGTTGTATCCCAAGGTTTGGTGCATTTATAGTTTGAATTCATTTACTTTGTTATTCAATGATCTTAATTGTTGANTATATTTACTTTGTCATTTTAGTGTAACAAACAACTTGATTCATGGGAATGTGGGTACTATGTGATGTCTTGGATTAAGACCATCATTCGAGGTGGCATTACAGATAACTGGAATGAGGTAATAATCAGGCTTACTTTGAAAACATCAAAAAATCAATTAATTCTTTTGAACATATATCAAACCATAATCAATATTTCTTCATTGTACAGAACTTCAACAATTCATCTCCTATAACCGAAGGCATGATAAGGCAGATAAGGCACGAGTGGGCAACTTATCTTATCCAAAACTAGAAGTAGAACAAGACTTATTTTTGTTGTTTTCAATTACTTAGGTTTAGTTTAAGATTATAATTTTATTTTATTGATCTTGGATTGAATTATATTTATTTATAGCTCAAACAAACAATTATTTATTATAAATAATTGTTCTGGAAAATTTTTCTGAATTTCAGGTGTGGTTATATTCGAAAAATCAACTTTTATTAAAAAAAAAAATTGCCCCGTAGACGTTGGTTAAGGCAAAACTGACGTCCACAGACATCAGTCAATGCACAAAGCGACGTCCATTAAGTAACAGTGCACAAAACGATCTAGCGCATACATACGTCTCTTTTGTTGACCGCTGACGTCTATGGTAACGTCTATTGTTACTGCGTCTGACGTCTATTGGGACGTCGGTTGTGTGCAAAACCGACGTCTATATAGACGTCTGTCATTACCTTACTGATGCAAAGTAACGTCACTGGATTAGACGTCGAGTTCGAAACTGACGTCAAAAACCCAAAATAACCGACGTTAATCAGCGTTTTTCCACTAGTGAGTAAATACTTAATCCATAAACGAATCTGATCGTTCAATTAAAAAACAAATTGACGGTAATTTACAACTTAAATCTGATGTTTCTAATCACAATTTTACAATTTTAATCCATATAAAAATATATTTTTTTTTAATCTGGCACTACAATTTTTTAAAATGAAATAACTTTTTAATATTAGCGAAAACACATTTATTGTATGTTCACTTTTTATAATAATAAAAAACAATAAAATTATTATATTATTTATAATTATAAAAATATATAAATAAATTTTATATTTTTATTGTAGGTGGATTTTATTTATTATGTATAATTTTTTTATTATACATAGTCATTTTAATTAAAAATAATAGTTAAATTTAAAACGTAACTATTGAAACGAGAAAATAAAATAATTAAATTTTAAAAAAATTGTCAGTTAAATGATAAAAGAATATAATAATTAATTTGATTTAAAAAAAAAAAATGTTATATAGAGGATACAATAAGAAACAAAGTGTGGATAAATACAAGGAGGAATCCTTTATATAATAATAGAAATATAGATAAAATATGTAAAATTCCATAAAATGGTATTTTGTAAGTGGTGATAGTTTAAAAATAGTGATACTCATGATTTTAATATTAAATGGGTTATTTATAAATAGTTTTGTTATAAATAAGATTTATTATTTTAATACATATTAGAAATCACTTTTCTAGAGTTATCTATCTTTGTTATAAGTGTTTTTGCTTCTACGTCATTTGTTTGACGATCAGGAAGTGTCTAGACGATCACAGCATTAAGGTCTACAATTTTAGCCAATCAATTTCTATCATAAAGCAAGTAAGTTTCTACTTCTTTTTAACTGTGAGTTTCGGTTCATGATCATGCAAAGCAACTGTTTTGCATGTATTAGTTGGTCTTCTTCCTTTATTCTTGGTTGATCTAGAGTTCTAAGGATTCTATGCGTTTTTAATTTGGTGTTTCATAGGTTTGTTTAGAGTTCCTTTCATTTCAAGCAATCGTCAGAACATTCCTTGGGTTGAGTAATTGTCTTGTGAGATAAGGAAAGCTGGATTTTTTATTATAATTATGTTTGTAGCTTGAGTTTAGTATTTCTATGAAAGATAAGATGAATTTTATGGAACTGTGTTATTGTTTTGAGAATTATGTGTTTTTGAATGAGGATAAATGTTAATGTGATGTGTGTATATTAGGATGGTGTGACTTTGATGAATAATGTTACCAATGAGGAGGATTGGTGTTCTAAACAAAAATGATTTTGATGATGCTACAAGAGAAGAATTCGAAGAATCAAGTTGTAATTTATTTAAAAGCACTTTTATAGATTCCAAATGTATTAGGAATAACTTTGAACTTGTAAAATCTTAGAAATCTCTTGTCTTTAGGATATTCACGCATATAATTGATTATCCGGTGTACTAATCGATTATCACAAGCATTCTTGAAAAACCATTTGCTCTCTAGAATAATCGATTATTACTCAGAATAAATCAATTATCACTGGTCCTAATGTAAACTGTCAGAGCGATGATAATGCTAATTCTTACCATTATCTAAACATCATTTTAGTAGCAAAATCAACTCCTTCATAGCTTTTACCTTGTTTTATCCTCACATTTAGTGTGTTTTCTAGTTTTCTTGTGTTTTATTTAGTATATGTTTGTTTTTACCTCTAATCTCTACGTTTGAGTGTGTGAAATAAATGAATAGGAAGCAATTGTAGTGGAGGAAAACAAGCAAGAACTTAAGGGAACATGTTTTGGGACCATAAAAGATCAATTTAAAGCAAATACCCGTGTTGGACACCTTTGGAATCGCGCAAGAGCCTGAATTTTAGAATGTTGTCAAAGTTGTTCACGCTCGGGCGCCCTTCCGTGTGCTGCAGCCCAATTTCCACGCCCGGGCGCCCCAAAAGGGCGCCCAGCGCCCTATGGTTCGCTGTTGGTGCTTAATTATAGTGCCTGGGCGCCCCTGGGGGGCGCTGAGCGCCCTTTTTCTGCAGATTTCACGCCTGGGCGCCCAGAAGGGGCGTTGGGCGCGACTTTCCGCTGATGTGTCAAAATGGGTTATTTAAACATGGGTCTCACAATTTTTGGGGCATTCTTCTCCTCCTACACTTTATTCTTCACCTAGAGAGATTGGGAGAGGCCCTTAGAGGCTATTTGGGGTGTTGGGAAGCTCCCACTCCTCCTTGGGTCTTCAAGCTTCTTCAATGGTGATTTTGCCCCTTTTGGGTTGAGGAAGAAGATGGGTCACAAATTGGAGATGGAGATGCAAAGGGGAGGCACAAATGGAGCATGGAGCAGCTGCCAAGAACCTTGGGAAAGGCTTTGCATCTTCTCTTTGGTTCCAATTTCTTCCTTATCTCTTCAATTTTGTGAACCCTAAGTTCTCCACCATGGGGGGCTTTTCCTATTTGTTGAGATTAGTTGTAAAACATGGAATTCTTATGTATTTTGTGATGTTAATGATATGTGCTTTTCCATTTCAATGTTAGTATTTGATTTCTATGCTTAATGCTTGTTGTGGCTTGATCACCCATGGCTTGAATTGTAGTTCTTGATGTATTGGAAAATATGACTTGAACTTAGAACTGAAATTGAACACCTAATTGATGGAATTGGGTTGTTTGTGAATGCATGAGAATGAAATGGATGAATTTTAGTCTTGACAAATTGTAAATACACTATGTTAAATTCCTTGCACACCAACTGTTTGATAAAATACCAAAAAGAGTTTCTTGTGTTGTTTTTGTGCACTTTGATGTCTAATTGAGTTATAAAAGGAAGAATTTTCATATGTTGCACAAGTCCCTTGGGAGAGAACGATATTTATCACTTGCTACGCTGCGACCGGTGCACTTGCCGTTGGTTTTGCAGTCTTAACAAGCGACTGCAGTGGAATGGTTAGCGTGGAATAACAAACCAAGAGGGGTTTTGATATAAACATGTGCCTTTTAATTTCTACTAAATTTATCTTACTATGCAAATAATAATAATAAATAACAAGAGTAAGGTTGAGAGAAATTTGCATAGATGAATTTTATACTGGTTCGGATCTTATCGATCCTACGTCTAGTCGCTTATCCCCAATCAAGATAAACAGTTTACTAAGTACAAAACAATTACAAACTACATTCACAAAGAAACAATTTGTAAAAGTTTAGAAACCACCTCTCTTGACACCACAAGAGATAAACCTGCACCTCCTTTGAATCTTCACAAAGGATGAAAAACCTCTTTCGAATACTTCACGAAGGATGAAACACCTCCTCCGAATACTTCATGAAGGATGATCCTCTTCCACAAACCTCCTCAGACGCACTAAGGATGAACCAACTATTCCTCCATCAGTGTAGCAACAATTCACCAACTTTAGAGACAAGAGTTTCCTTAGTTGAGCAAGAACACACAATTCTCAAAGAGTTGTGAGTATTTGAGCACAAGGGAAGAGTTGTTGTTGATGGATAAGGAGAGCCTAGTTATAGACTCAAGCAAATACTTTTCCATTCTTCATAACTGCCCATTTAACACTTTTAATCGATTAATACAAGTGTTAATTGATTAAAATGAGTACAACGACTAGTTTTCAAAGACCAGAAAACTCTAAGGGCTATCTTTAATCGATTATTCTAAGAATTAATTGATTAACTAATCGATTAAAATAGGTAATAATCGATTATTTTCATGCTAGTTGAGTTTTCAACACCTGTAACGTTTTAATCGATTAATACTTGATTTAATCGACTAAAACCGTGCATTTTTTATTCTGAACAGCAAATATAAAGTATGAAGCTACAAGAATCAAAACATACTACAAATCTAAGTCCTATCATCAAACTACAACTATTACAAAAGCTTTTTATAACAAAAACAAGTCTTCAAAGATCTTCATGAATCTTGACATATCTTGACTTGATTTGGACATCATCAAAACTTCATCTTCATCATTTTGCTAACATTATCCCCCTTTTTTATGGTGATCAAAAACTCATTTGAATTAAAGTTTTAGTAATAATCTGGATAAAAACACAACTTATGGAAGAAAAGAGCATTAGAAAATAATAATAATCTTTAAACATTTTCTCCCCCTTTTTGATCATAATTAAAAAGTTGTGTTTAATTATTCTCCTCCTAAGATAATACTCCCCCTTAATAAAAGCATGTATGCATATGAGCTAAATATATTTAAAAATTAAATATTTATTCAAACATACACAATAACAGAATTAAAACATATAATTTTAGGATAAAGAATTTTAATTTTTTTTTATAAAAATTATACATTGATCCATACAATATAGGAATTTTAATGCATACAAAAATATGGCTAAATTTTCAAAAAAAAATCATAAAATGGATAATAAATGCAATCCTAAGAGATTTCTAAAATTCTTATATCTCTTCTAATATTTACTCCTTTAGATATGACTCCAATTTCGTTGAGATATTTTGTTGAGATCTTCATCTTGAGGATTGTCATCATTCTTTGCTTCATTTGTTGTCTTTTGCAAGTCTTCATCATTACCCGCATCTAATTCAACTGACTCAAGAGGTTTTGCCTCAAGGTCCACAACTTTGTCAAAGACAACATGCTTGGAAAAAAAATTTCTTAAATTTTGTTTTAAAAAAATAAAATGTAAAATAATAGGTGCCCAACAACTTTGTATGGGTCCTTTGGGTTAGAAAAAAAAATGAAATCATTTTACAATCCAAACATATCTACCACTTGGAACACCATAATGCTTAATTTTACATTTATTTGAAGTATGACTCTTTTTCATACAATAAAAACATGATATAATGTTTGTGTTCCTATAAGTAATTCCTTTTTCTACCCATATTCTACGAGTTCTATTATTATATTTATTTTTAATTTTAGGAACATACTCATTTTTAACAACCTTATTACTTTCTCCATTATTCTTGCTACACTCACCTAAGGTCGTTTGTTTTAATATTTTCTTAAAATTTTCACAAGATGCACATTCATCACTACTAATAAATTTACCTTTTTCAAAAAAAAAAATTTTATTTTTCAAATTTTTATTCTCTTCAAGAATATTTTCAAAATTTAATTTTAAATTTTTATTTTCTTCAAGAATATTTTCAAATTCTGATTTTAAATTTTTATTTTCTTCAAAAATCTTTTCAAAAATTAATTTTAAATTTTTGAAATCCTTTTTCAATTTCTTATGAACTTTATCTAATTTTTCAGATTCTATTATTAAAGTAGCACAAGTTTCATGCAATTCATTTTCACTAAATTGACTATAATTACATTAATCGCTAGATGAACTTACTTGGCTTCCAGCGTCGTCGTCTGTCACTAAACAGATGTTCGCTTCTTCATCAGATTCGCTCATATAAGAAATTGTTTCATTTTCATCGTCCCATGCGATGTAGGCTTTCTTTTTCTTGAAGGATTTCTTTTCCTTTATTGCTTCATTCTTCTTTTGATTTGGGCAATCCGCTTTTAAGTGCCCCTTTCTCCGCAACCATAACATTTATAGTGTGAGGAAGATCCTTGATTTTCTTTCTTTTCGAATTTTAATCATCCTTTGTCTTTTGATTTCATGAACCTGTTGAGCCTTTTTATCGTGAGTCTCAAATTTTCTTCATCTTCTATTTTGTTCTTGCTCCTTTCTACCTCATATTTTAAGGTTGGACTCTTTTTCTTTGTTTTTGCCATTGCTTCTTCTTCACCTAGTCTTCCAAGGTCAAGTTCACGCTCTCTCAACTTTCCAAATAATGCCGCCATAATTAATGTGTTGAGATTTTGTGACTCAGAAATTGCAGTCACTTTTGGTTGCCACAACCTGTCTAAAGATTTCAAAACTTTTATATTAAGTTCATCATTTTCGAAAGACTTACCTAGTCCTATGAGATGATTAACGATGTTTGTGAAGCGTTTCTGAACGTCTGATATTGTTTCTCTTTGCTTCATCCTGAACATTTCGTATTCTTGGTTGGATCAAGGTATTCTTTCTCGCTCTTTTTACATCATTTGTACCTTGGTAGGTTACTCTCAACACTTCCCACATTTCTTGAGCAATCTTTCAAATAAAGATCCTGTAAAACTTATCAATGGTTAAGGCAGATGCAATGATGTTTCGAGCTTTCACATCATTTTGAAATCATCTCTTCTCTTCAGCAGTCCACTGAATACAAGGCTTTGGTTCCTGCAAATTATTAGTAGGAACAGACAAACCAAATGCAATAACATCCCAAATCTCACAATCAATAAACTCGATAAATATTTGCATTTTAACTTTCCATAATGCATAATTTTAACCTGTGAATAGAGATGTTCTATTGATAGAGGCACCCTCTGCAAAGGTTTGATATGATCCTACCATTTGAATAATTATCAAATCCAGGCTCTGATACCAATTGTCAGAGCGGCTGTAGCGGAATGGTTAAAGTGGAATAACAAACCAAAAGGGGTTTTAATATAAACGTGTGCCTTTTAATTTCTACTCAATTTATCTTACTAGGCAAATAATAATAATAAATAACAAGAGTAAGGTTGAGAGAAATTTGCATAGATGAATTTTATACTGGTTTGGATCTTACCAATCCTATGTTTAGTCGTTTATCCCAAATCAAGATAAACAGTTCACTAAGCAAAAAACAATTACAAACTACATTCACAAAGAAAATATTTGTAAAAGTTTAGAAACTACCTCTCTTGACACCACAAGAGATGAACATGCACCTCCTTTGAATCTTCACAAAGGATGAAACACCTCATCCAAATACTTCATAAAGGATGATCCTCTTCCACACACCTCCTCAGACGCACTAAGGATGAACCAGTTATCCCTCTGTCACCGTAGCAGTAACTCACCAGCTCCATAGAGAAGAGTTTCCTTAGCTGAGCAAGAACACACAATTCTCAAAGAGTTCTAAGTATTTGAGCACAAGGGAAGAGTTGTTGTTGATGGATAAAGAGAGCCTATTTATAGACTCAAGCAAATACTTTTCCATTCTTCATAACTGACCATTTAACGCTTTTAATCAATTAATGCAAGTGTTAATCGATTAAAATGAGTACAACGGCTAGTTTTCAAAAACCAGAAAACTCCAACAGCTATCTTTAATCGATTATTCTAATAATTAATCGATTAATTAATCGATTAAAATAGGTAATAATCGATTATTTTCGTGCTAGTTGAGTTTTCAACACCTGTAACATTTTAATCGATTAATACTTGATTTAATCGATTAAAAACGTGCGTTTTTTATTTTGAACAAATATAAAGTATGAAGCTACAAGAATCAAAACCTACTACAAATCTAAGTCCTATACTTCAAACTAAAATTATTACAAAAGCTTTTTATAACAAAAACAAGTCTTCAAAGGATCTTCGTGAATCTTGACATGTCTTGACTTGATTTGGACATCATCAAAACTTCATTTTCATCATTTTGCTAACATAAACTGTCCAAAGTCTCTGGAATAATCGATTATCACTTTTTGAAAAACCCTGTAATAGACTTGAATAATCGATTATCACTAACAATAATCGATTATCACTAGCAGTTGTGATGTGTCTTTCCAATTTCAGAACACTAGGCTATATATAGTTGTCTTAAACCCTTAGAGGAAAAACCTAAGCTTTTTGAGAATACAATTTTTCTGAGGAAGTTCTCAAAAGTTAGTTTTTTGCTTTGTCAAGTCTTGTGAATAGGAGAAGCTCGCGCTTTGTGTGTTAAAGGTCGGAGCGATTCTCTTCAAGTTGGCAAAGTTGTTTTCTTCCGGTTCGTTGGTCGAAGGAAGAATTTTGTTGCACTATTCTGGTTCATTTGTCGAAGGAAAGTGCTCGTTGCCCACTTCTGGTTCGTTTGTCGAAGGAAGTTCCCTTCCGGTTCGTTCGTCGAAGGAAGATTTTTTGTTCTCTATTTTATACTTTATTGTAACCTATGAAACTGATTTTAGTGAAAATGTTAATCACTATAATAGTGATTAACAACTGAATGTAGAATCTTTTGATTTGAACCAGTATAAAAATCCTTTGTGTGAAATTTTCTACTCTCTACACTCTTTATAATTTTATGCACATCAATTGTTCGATAAAAGTTCACTAAGAAAACAATTTTTTAAAACGGACCATTGTAAGTTGATTTTTTACCGTAACACGCTTTCCGCTACTTTATTTCGCTGCGCGACTCGTCGATACTGGTTGTTTGATACCGAAAAATAATACTGTTATGATTGTGCGATGAAGCAGTTTTGGTATTTGAAACTAAGTTCAAAGTGTTTTGGGTGAGAAGTGGTCATATTATTGAGTTTTAAGGCTAAAAATGGAGATTTTGATGGGTGAGTTTGAGAAAGAGAGGTTAAGGTGAGGAAGCATCTGTCTAAGAGCTATCGGGAGATAATTTTACACTTGTTAGAAGTGGTCATATTATAATTAAGTTTTCAAGTGTTTTTGGTGTAAAAGAAAAGGTTTTAAGTATTGAGATTTTGAAGTAGTGAGTATAAACTGTTTTGGGAGATTAAAGGTTTGTTATTATACCTATTAGGATTTGTTTAGGTATTAAAATCAGTAAAATTTGTCATGAAAGTGATAATGGCTTCATAAGTTGAGTTTCTAGTCCATTTTGGAGGTTTTAGGTGTTGGGAATTAAAAGTAGGATGACTGGGATGAAATTGAGGTGCTGGAGGGTGATACCAAGTGTATTTAGATTTGTTTATGCAATTTGTAAATTGATATGGAGGTTAGAAAGTGTAAAATTGAGTTTTGGTAGTTTATAGGAGTGAAATTGGATTTTAATGGGTCATTTGAGTTACAACAGTGTTTTTAGAGTTTCTTTTTTTAAGGTCTGGAGGGTCTTCGAGTCTTTAGAAGTTATGGGGTAAGTGGTAGAAGTAAACCAAAAAGAGTTAAATTCTGTTGATAGCGCCTGAGTGTCCAAACCAGGCACTGAGCGCTACCATTCTAGTGGCTCTGGTGATGAGGGGCAGCTTCTGGGCACTGAGTGCTACCACACCAATTTTGTTTTTTTTTCCCAGGTTTTGGAAATATCAAATTTGGGGTTTCGGGTATCAATTTTTGACGTTCTTTAAGTCATTTTGGAGATTTTGGACCCTTCCAGAGTTATTAGTGGGGGTTTCGAGGTTGTTTTCCTTATCTAATTAGATTATCAAGTTGCTATGAAGAAAATTGTGTTATTATGTAATTTCAGTGACTTGTTTGGGTGTTTATGATCTTTCAAAATATGATTAATGTTTCGATATGGTGTTATACAATGTGAAAGTGAAGGAATGTATGTATATGGTGTCAAAGTGTTTCAAAGTTGTGAAAGTGAGTTCCAAGGTGGAACTTGGTTGTGGTTTCAAGTGTGGTTAGAATGAATGCGGGTAGTTCAATCTTGAGAGTTTTCGTAACAGTCTAATGGTCATACATTCTCAAATAGAGAGGTTTGACACATCTGGTGAGAGTAACAAAAGATATTAGTCTTGGGTGCTTATAGTATGATCCAAGGTGTTGAACAAACTAACCTTGTGAGTGTGGTAGGGTGAAACCTATTAACAATGACTTTGCAAAGCAGTAGAAGCTATCACAAGTGCATAACCTGCCATAGCTCGACATTCATTCTAAGTTCAGACAATCAGTTTAAGTCTTTGCATATTAAGATGTCTTGATTGGTGAATGTTACATATTTGATTTAAGGATGATATGTTATAAATGATATATGACTTGTTTTGTATTCTAGCTTATCGTTACTTTTTGTGTTGTTTGTCTTTTGTGTATGTTTCTCTTTTATGATGCTCACCTTAATGGTGTGAGCTTAAGGAGATATTATTTATCGTTGCTCGTACAAGAAGGAAGAACGAAACAATTAGGAAGTCACAGGAGTAGATTTTATCTTTCATAAATTTGTTTTCTTATAATAATTCTATTATTATATATGTAATATTCGCATTAGTAGTATTTTACTATTAGAAATAGAATGTTACAAAATACAACATATAGTATTAAAGGTTATTACCTTATTATTAATAATTTAAAAAAATTAAACATAAAATTTAAAATTAAAAAAATAGTAAAATTTAAAAAGTAACAAACAATCCAGGAAAAAAGTATTAATAATTTTAAAAAATTAAACATAAAATTAAAAATTAAAAAATAGTAAAATTTAAAAAGTAACAAACAATCCAGAAAAAAAAAAGTAGTTAAATTTTAAAAAAGTATATGTTAAGAGGTAAAAGAATAAAATAGTTAATTTGATTTAAAAATTCTCGTATAAAGAGTAAAATAAGAAACAAAACTGTGCATAAAAAATAAATATTCCTTTTATGTAATATATAATATAGGTAAAATATAAAACATATGGTGTGTTTGAGTAATAATAGTATTAAACCTAGATGTTATTTATCTTATTTTTGAGTAATTTTTAAAAACCAAAAAGTTTAAATATATAATTATTTTAAACTTTGATACATTATTAAATTTAAAAAATAAATAAGTATAATTTTTTAATCTAGATATTTAAATTATTGTGACTGACATATCAAATTACATTTAAAGTGTACATTTCAATTCATATATTAAATTAAAATACTATAAAATAAAAATATGATAAATTTCATGCATTTAACTTTGAGTCTAAAAACACATATACTATACACTTGCGCATTTATTTATTTTATGATAATAAAAAATAATTTTTAGTATATTATTATAATTATAAATAATATTTATTATTTTATTGTAAATAATTTTTATTTATTTTATAGATATTTTTATAATTAAAAAATAATTAAGTTTAAAAGAAACTGTCAAATTGAAAAAATCAATTAAATTTTAAAAAAATAATTACTTAAAAGATAAAATTAATAAAGTAATTATATTATTTAAAAGAATTATCTAAAAACTAAAATTAGAAAACAAATATAAAAAGAACCTTCTTTATATATATATATATATATATATATATATATATATATGTATGTATAAGTATAAGTATAAATATATAGTACATAAGAATATACAACTAGTGAAATTATATGAATATAAATAAAAATCTTATCTCATTTATATGAATATAAATATAAATATATGGTTATAGTTCAGCGATAAAGGTATTGTTTTTTGCCCACTGTGTTAGAATCAATAGTTGATAACGGGGAATTCCTTCTTCACCTTTACCCTTAGTTTGAGAACCCTAATCCCTTTAACTCTTACAAACCAGAGCTCTTCTCCTTCTCTCAATTCTTTCAGGTAATTGCTTTGCTTTGATGTAACTCTTTTTCTATGCCTTTTCTGCTTTATGGCTGTGGATCCCGATAACCAACACCATGTCGTTTCCGTATAATAGCTAACACAAAAATTAGGCTTAACAGATTAAATCCTTTAGCTGTCGATTTCTTTCAATTGGGATTTGTCAATTTGTGAAATCTGAATGTCTTGAATTGCAATTTTATCTGCACTCTGCTGTTACCCCTAAAACTTCGTTATATAATATTGATATCACTCCCACCATATTTTAATTGCATAATGTTATGTAGAAATTTTATAAGTTGAGTTGCATTGAGCCAATTTTACGGCCATGGTTGTTGGATCTTTAGGGAGAATGACTAAAGTATCAGTCAATGGATGTCCTCTGTTGGAAGTTATTTTGAGACACGTAGTTATGTAGTGTGTTTGTGAATTTATAATGGTATACCTAATTGTAAAATGTATGTTGTAGTCCAAGGGGCTGCGGATTGTCTGGTTCTCTTCCACAGATATAGGGTTACTGTCTGAAATGGCATCAGTATCTAGTCAGCCACAGTTCCGTTACACTCAGCCACCGTCAAAGGTTCTTCATTTGAGAAACTTGCCATGGGAGTGCACAGAGGAAGAACTGATTGAACTTGGGAAGCCGTTTGGAAAAGTTGTGAACACAAAATGCAATGTTGGGGCAAATAGAAATCAAGCTTTTATTGAATTTGTGAGTGTACTTTGTTGTCCATTTTGCCCCTCTCTATCTTGCTTTTATCTTCACATAAAGTTACTGATTGTTGGTTAAAAATTATATGTTGCAACCACAACCTGTAGGCCGATTTAAATCAGGCTATTGCAATGATATCATACTATGCCTCATCATCAGAACCTGCTCAAGTACGAGGAAAAACTGTATACCTACAGTATTCAAACAGGCAAGAAATAGTGAATAACAAAACTGCAGCAGATGTTCCTGGGAATGTATTGTTGGTAACAATTGAGGGTGCAGATGCACGTCTTGTCAGCATTGATGTCTTGCATCTGGTAAGCGATTGCTTGTGTGTATTAGTTATATGCTAACACTGTAATCAAGAGGATGCTGGTCATTTAGTTTTATGATTAGGTTTTTCTTTGTCAGGCTATGGAAAAATTGTTGACATATATGTGAATGAATCAGCAGGCCCATGACAAGGCAATATCTTCAATGGCAGCTTAGTGCTTTGGGAGAAATAGCGCTTGTGTGTTTGTCTCCTTTCTCCTTTCCTTAACACTACCTCTTTCTTCCTTTTTCCCCCTCAACTCCTGCCATTCTTGTAGTTTAGGGCATTTCCATTTTTTTCTACTGTGCATCTGTGCTTTATTGACTCGTCATCTGCATAGCCATTTAGATTTAGGCACCGGATTCTGTACTGTTCAGTTATTTTCTGTGTTCCAACTATTATTTGGTTGTGCTTTTGAAGTCATATCTGAAAGTACACCAAAATTTTCCTTCTAAACTTGGCAACTGAATGCTGAGTTTTCACATAATTTATAGTTGAGGAGGCAAGTTACTTCTCGAATCCTTTATTTTGAGTCAATTATTCTAGTATCAAAGTGAATGATACCATGAACTTCAAGTTCTTCTAAGTTTATTGTAGTTATATATATTCTAGGTGATGCATACAAGACAACTGTGACCTGAACTATTTCCGTCATTTTTTACTGTTATACCAGATCTTAATGAGAAATGCCTGGCAATTGTTTTGGTAGTTTCTTAATGTTTTATTTGTGTTGCTTTTCACTTACAGTGTTTTAGCTCTTTTGGCACTGGCATATGCAACAAGCATTGTTCTTGTAGCTTTGCAAGAGATATACTGATTTTCTTAGAGCTTTAAACTTGCTTATTGTTATTTAAGTCCTGTAATGGTATTGTTTGTTAATCTTGCAAGTTTTTTTAGTTGAGTGACACATTTACACACCTAGATGCTGAACTTCTAGTTTGTGGTCTATTATTAAGATTTACTTTAGTAATATCATCCTGAAAGTTTATTATTCATTTGTGCAGGTTTTTTCAGCCTTTGGATTTGTGCATAAGATTACTACATTTGAGAAGACGGCAGGATTTCAGGTTTAATGATAGGCTAGCCATATGTTGTCACATTTTTTATATCCTATTAACATGAGATAACTCATTTGTAAATCTGTTGCTTTCCAGGCACTGGTTCAATTCTCAGATGCAGAGACTGCCACTTCTGCTAAAGATGCTTTGGATGGAAGAAGCATACCTAGGTAAAACTATATTATTTGTTTGAGTAGCTATTTAGTTTAACTGTTGTGGATCATGTGGCAGTATATCGTGCATTTGTTATCTCGGATTTTTCAGCAATAAACTTTTGGACTATGTTATATATTTTCACTTTGGCAATTCTTTTTGTATATAAGTCGTTTTTGGAGTTTATAGACTTTGTTTTTCCACTTCTTTGTAATTTTATGGTTCATTGGATTGGTTGACAACGTGGCTACACAAACCACTGTTCCTACTGAACTGATCTTGAAAATAAAAAGTGACAAGTTTGAGTTAAACTGCAAACTAATAGGTATTAGAACAGTAAATAATTTTTAGTATTTCCCAACTTGTGTTGTTTCTGTTTATTGATCTTTAGTCTTGGCTTGGTATCAGGTATCTTCTTCCTGAGCATATGGGACCATGTACCCTTAGGATCACGTATTCTGGACATTCAGATTTAAGTGTGAAGTTTCAAAGTCACAGGAGCAGGTATTGCTGAATTACAGGATCCCAAGTTTTGCAGCACCGTTTTCTTTTATTTATCAATATTTTTTCCTGTTGGTTTTTAGCTTAGTTGCCTAATTTTTTCTTTCTGTGATAATAGTTTTTCAATTTATAATTGATTATTTTTCTTTATCCAGAGACTATACTAATCCTTACCTTCCCGTTGCTCCATCAGCTGTGGAGGGAAGTGGACAGGTATTGTTTTTGTCAGTCAACATTTCCATGTTTTACTAGAATAATAATATCTCTTATCACGCCACCGGTTTTTATATTCAATGAAAAAAATGCACGATGCTTGTTTTAAATTGAATGTTTATGTTTTGTGCATTAGTTTGGTGTCTGCATCTGCTGAGGGGATGCCATGCATGCTGATTTGCTTAAGGATTTTTTCTCTATTCTAAATAGTCAGATATATTTTGTGCAGGCTATGGTTGGATTGGATGGGAAAAGACTAGAGACTGAGAGCAATGTTCTTCTTGCATCTATTGAGAACATGCAATATGCTGTGACATTGGATGTCTTACACATGGTACTTCAAATCATGAGCAGCCATCTTTTTTTAATTATTAATAGACAATACAGTTTAGTTGATAATATCATACCATTTATTTATTTTTTAACTTTTGTTACAGGTTTTCTCTGCTTTTGGACCTGTTCAAAAAATTGCGATGTTTGATAAGAATGGTGGTTTGCAGGCTCTGATTCAATATCCAGGTTAATTATTTGATAAATTTTACCTTTTTAAATGCTGTAAAAAATGTGGTTTAAGATTGTAGAATCACATGTTCTTGTAAATTGAGGAGTGGGATTGGAGTGGAATCACCAATCATACTCAGGACCTAGGAATATGTAATTGGGTCACATGTTGAGTTGTGTGACCTGAACACCAAAAGTTTAATTTTTCCTTTTTTTTGGTCCCTGGAAACCTGTTCTCTGCCAGTCTTCAGAGCTTACTCGTACATGATACCATTCAAAATCATTTATTCAAACTTTGCAGCCTTGTTCAAATTTGGCTCTCTCAGTTTTCTTGGTTCTCATCTTGAACTCATTTTTTCCCTATCTATGTCACTTTGGGGTATGTTCTTTGGTCTATGATGGTGTGCTGGAGTGCCTTCCTTGTTCATGTTCTGTTAAAGTTCTAACAAGACTGGCTGGTGAACTGCTGAATAAGCTCTTTTATTTATTTGTTACTGCAACACATGAATTTCTTTTTCGGGCCTTCATCTGAAATACTAGATATCTGGACTGATTTTAATGTTTATCCCCCTTATAATTGCTAATAATTTTAAATATTAAAAAGTACTGATGAAAAATAATCTAAATTCTTCTTTTAATTTTAGTGATATTATTACATGCATTAGTTAATTATACTATCATATTTTAATATGAAAATATATATCCTTATCTTTTCCAAAAGTCTTATTATTTGTGTTACAATTGCACGATTTTTTGATGTCATCCCTCTCCTGATCTAATGTAAGATAATGATTTTGTCAATCTTGATTATTTTGATATTGTTTGTACTGTTGGTTATTAATCGTTGTGCATTTCAATTGTTTGCTTTGATGTTAAGCTTTTTACATTAAATTGGGTGGAAGTTTTCAAGTGTATTTCTGCTAGTTGTTGCCTGCTTCTACGAAAAACAAGTACTTATGGTCTGAAATTTGGTGAGGGAAGGGGCAAGTGTTAACTTCTGTCCTCGTGTATGCACCTAGGCAGGATATTTTCTTCTCAGGAAATAGAATTTCCTCCTATTAGTCCGTGTTGAGGCTCCTTTCATTTTTGGTATTTTCTTTAACAAATTTGCTGTCTAGCCCCAACACTTTGGCCAGTTGCTATCTCAGATTAATCCCACTGTTTGCATTACCTTGGAGGTCATGCCCCTCATGATCTAGCAGTCCAAAAAGAATACGTGGCCCATTATTGACATCGATTCATTGTGGATAGATATAATTAATACTTCTAGCTGCACTTTCTTGTTCTCCCAATATTATGGATTTGTTCTTGGTTGCTGGAGATTTTCTCAGAGGGCACATACTTATCCTTGATAGGTGTAACATTGATAATTGAAATTTTCTATAGATGCAATTAGTGTCATTGTGGAAAACTTCAACTTTTAGTGATAGTTTACCTTGTTTTATTTTATACTGGCCATATAAGCTTGGGAGTGACATTTTATGATTTACAGATACTCAGACAGCTGTCGTTGCCAAGGAAGCCTTGGAAGGCCATTGCATATATGATGGAGGTTTTTGCAAGCTTCACATATCATATTCACGACATACTGATCTTAGTATAAAGGTAAACAGCCAACACTATCTGTAGATTGAGAATATTATATTGATTGAAGACTGAGATGAAGATGCATCGTATCAATACAAGTGTTCAGTTGTTATACAAGCCAGCTAATCACATTCTTATTCATGGATATATATGGTTGAATCTACTAAACTTGATAATCTTATATTGACCTTTAGTTTTTACTTTTCTGAGAATGGATGATGTTAGTTTTTTTTACCATGCTTTGAAAATCCTTCTATTGAACCTGGACAAATTTCACTTGGATGTCATTTTCTTCCATCACCCCTTTCTCTTTGAACCTTTGAATCCCTAATTATAAAAATATTATACAAGGATCCTGCGTCGAAATTTTAGATTTGCTGTGCAGCGTTGGGTTTATCTTTTCGTTATCTTGATGGGTGTACTTTAGTTAGTGGTACTGAATACCAATCTTACATATCTATTTTTAATTGTAATTCCATATATGATTTGTGTTAACAGGTGAATAACGATAGGAGCAGAGACTATACTATTCCTAATACGCCTAACGCCCAACCCTCAATTTTAGGGCAACAATCTGGGCAACAATCTGCTCCTATGGTGGGTCCGCCTGGCCAACCGTACAATGGGTCTCAGACTGGATGGGGGACAGGTCCACCAGCAGGGGTTCAGTCTATGCCAATGCAGATGCACAATAATGTTTATATGCCACCTGGAAGCATGCCGCAACAAATGGCCCCAGGAATGCAATTTCCAAGTCACAACTCATCACAGCCTACAACAACATTGCCCGCATATGGATCTGATCGTGCTCAATAGCATGCATCTCTTGCATCTAAAATAGATCTGCATTCGTTAACAAAGTCAGCTGGCTTCTGCAAGAGTACGAGGACTGTCATTTAAATTAGGGTACCATCTGGTGACATTGGTCTCCATTTGTTGACCGAGTTATTCTGAACCTCAAATGGGCCACTTCTCCATCTTTCCCTTTTATTGTTTTCCAGATGTTGAATATTGAATATGGAAAGTCTGTAAGCAATTGATCAACAACTTTTGAATCTCTTAGTTTGAAACAATGTTCTGTTTTAATTGATCTGTGCTTGAAAATGATATTAGAAAAGCAATCCAGCATAATCGATTTTGTATAGATTACGCTATATCCCATTATGTTTTACAAGCATCTTAAGCTTTCGGTTATATCCGAACTAATATATCGAACTAAATTAAATGTAGAGGTTCAATAACTAGGTAGAAGGCGAAATTAGTATTAGTGGTGAAAGGCTTTGCTCAAGCATTTGGAGAAGACTTTTCATAAACGTTTTCTTCCGTTGCATGCCTTGATATACATAATTATAATGCTGCTTGCTTTGGCTGTGCACAAAGGTCTTAAAATTTACCGTTTTGATGTAAAATATGCATGTTTAAATGATTATTTGTAAGAGTAAATATTTGGAGAACAAAAGGAGTTTCAAATAAATTACAAGAAGACAACGTTTATAAGGTAAAGAGAGACTATATATGATCTAAAACATATTCCAAAGGCATGGTATGACAAAATAGGTGGTTATCTTAAAATTTTTAGATTTATTAAAAGTTCAAGTAAATTATGTGTGAAAAATATATGAGCAAGAAAAACGTGTGAAAAAGACATGAGCAAGAAAAATATGAGGTCCTTATAAGTTAAAAAAGTATGCAAAAAAAAAAATATATATATATAGAAAAAGTTGTGCATGGATAATTCCAAAAGTTAGATCTAGATTTTTAAGAAATAAATTAGGTATTTTTAGTAGAGGAGATTTGTTCGCAATCGATTTAAAATAATTATAACATTTTTTTATTTAATTTGTTTCTATATTAAGTTGTTTGTTTTTATACTACGTAGTTGAAGATTTAAGCACTATTTATCAATATTTATGCCTAAACATATGAGATATCATGATAATACAATATATGTACTTAATCTCCACTTCTATTCAATAAAACATAAACCATTATTTGTAATTAAAAAAACAACAATAAATATAGAAAAAACCATTGTATGATGGGCAAACATGTAAATAAACAAAGATGAGGTTGTTAATGATTTAGTTATATAATTATATTAAAGAAAAAGCTTAAATATAGGTTCTCAAATATTATTTTTATTATTGTTAGTGTATGCAAATCGAAAATTGTTGGGTAATCTTGCAATTAAAGTCTTATTTTACGTATGGGTGAGACGCAATTTCAGAGTTGAAAAGAGAAGAACCAAAACACCATAGAAAGTATACTAATTAAGACACGATGATTGGGCATTATCTAAAATAAAAGCTTGATAATGTTTAAAATCGGAAGTCGTTGTCGGATGGCGGCACCAATTCCAATCAACAACAGATAAGGTACTCTACTCCTTGCTCTCAACTTCACACAATCCATTCCTCTTCTCTCTCACATTTGTAAGAGGAAGAAGAAGAAGAAGAAGAAGAAACAAGGCGCACCTTACCCATATATTCTTATTATGGCCACACTTCAAGCGTCGCTTCTTATTCTCTGCAGAACTTCCCTCCCATTTGCCTCACACAGTCAACAACATCATCCTCTTGTCTGCAAGTTCCCTCATTCTCTCACCTCCCTCTCTCCATGCAAACTCTCTCCGCCACAATTTCTCCCGCGCCTTCCCTTTTCACTCTCACGCAAAGTCGCTTCCCAACTCAGTTCCTCCGCCGCCGATTCTATTTTTCTTCCAAATGAAACCACTCAGAATCCAACGAGCGTCGTAGACGGCGAGGGATCCGATCCTTCAATCGGGGCGGAAAAGAGCGGGAGTGCGAGAGAGGATGAGAGGTCGCCAATTGCGGCGCTCTTCGAGGGAGCGAGAGAGAGCTCCAAAAAGGCTTTCGCCCAGTTCATGAACTGGCTGCCGCTTTGGCAACAGGAGCGGCGTTTGGCTAGGTTAATTATTGACGCCGAGGCGAATCCCAATGATGTCGCCAAACAAACCGCTCTACTTGTTGAACTTAATAAGCACAGGTTTGGATTGAATCGCATTGCACAGTGATGAAGTTGAGATGCTATTCTTGTATTTTTTTTCAGATTTTGTGTTAAGCTTATGATTCGCTATAAAAGAATTTTTTTTCAGTGTACGCGTTACAGTTAAATTTCTCTTTTTTTTTAAAAAAAAAGAAAAAACCAAGAAACAATTTCTATTTTTTCTACTATTTAAGACGGATGAAGAATGAAATTATCACTATATTTCTTCCTTTTTCTATTTTTTTTTTTAGTGCAGAAAACCTAAGGAGATGCGGTTTTTTTTTCTACCAATTGGAACCCTCTGATCAAAATTTGTGTTTTAGTTTGTGTAATATAGATTGGCGTTACAAGTTATAATAAATTATATAGAATTTTGTTAATGAATAATCTCAACTCATCTAAACAACTGCATAAGTTTTGTCCTTTCAGAAAATATAGAAGAAGAAAATTTAAAACAACATCAATTTGGTAAGAGAAAATTGAACATAGGGCTATATAGAGCATGACTGAATAATGTGGTTAGCAAGTGGAATATTTTTGTTTTCAGTTTGGATGATTTCAGTTTGCGTCAAAGTTTCTCTGTTATTATGTATTTTTACCAGTCCCGAGTCTGTTATCAAGCACTTTGAAGGAAGGGAAGGTGCTGTAGACAGTAGAGGAGTTGTAGAGTATCTTCGAGCTCTTGTGGCTACTAATGCTATTGCTGAATATCTTCCAAATGAGGAATATGGGAAACCTTCCAGACTTCCTACCCTGGTATTCACTTTGTCTAATTCATTTTATTTAATGCTATTTAGCCTGTGTTGATCCGAGTTTCATTTCAGAAGGGTATACTAGGCATTTTGTGCCATCGATGTGCTAGAAAATTGTCATGAATTAATTATATGTTCTTGCTCTCTGACTGTTACTATTGTAGATTCCCGTGATCTGAAACTGACACCAGTGGTTTTGTATAACTCTTAAATCTTACCTATATGCGAGAATTTTAAAGCACTTTTTCTCCCATGTGTATTTCTGGCTAAATGATTTTATTTGCATTTTCTCTTCAACATGTAGAATTAATGAGCCTAAAAGCAGGTTCTTCTCCTCTGTTTCTTTTATACTCATTTATTTTGATTTTCTGCATGGTTGTTTTCTTTTATCACGAATTCCGTGTTCTGCGTCTATTCCTTTTGTCTTGATGAACTGCGTTTTCATCTTCATGTAGTTTCTTTTAACATCTTTTATTTCATAATTTGCATCTATTGGATGTATCATGCTGCAATTTATACGAGTTTTTTTTCAGTTGCAAGAGTTGAAACAGCGAGCATCAGGTAAATCGGATGAGCCTATTCTTAGCCCTGGAACATCTGACAGGCAGCCATTACATGTTGTTGTGGTAACAACTATTTAAAAAAAAAAGTTCTTTTTGATTCATGGCTTTTAGTCAGTAGCATTTTAAGTCCAAATTCTTTGTGTTTGTTTGTTTTTGAATCTCACGAATCTGTTTCCTTCTTTAGGTCGACCCCAAAGTATCACAAAAGTCACGCTTTGTACAAGATGTTTTGTCAACTATTTTGTTTATTGTTGTTATGGGACTGGTCTGGTATGAGCGTTCAGTTCTCACTCTAGTTCTCTTCTCTATATCATACCTGAAAGTTTCATTTATTGTCATATAAATGTGTCTTTCAGGGTTATGGGTATGGTTGCACTTCAAAAATTCATAGTAAGCCTGGGTGGGATTGGGACTTCAAGTGTTGGCTCAAGTACTACATATGCCCCAAAGGAACTAAATAAGGAAGTGATGCCAGAAAAGGTTAACATTTTAATAGTTCCTTTTGTATTTCCTGAAAATTTGATGAATGGGCTATCATTGCTGAATTTTGGATGAGAGGGGTATTAATGAAATTGGTCAATTGATTAAGAATAATAAAATAAATGTACAGTCTTTTTCTAATCCAAATAAAACAATCCTTTGTGTATAGATAATTCAAGAAATGTTATTTCATTGTTCTGAAGTACATCTGAGCTGATTCTATGAATCAGGTAATTGCAGAGTTTCTTTCCTGCAAAATACAGGAGTGACCCCTTACTGATCTTGGCACTTTAATGTTAGTGAACTCCATGTTATTAGCTTCTTGAGGAGTCAGTCTGTCATTCCTCTTACTTTTCCTGTACACTGGTCTTTTCTTTTATTTTTGTTATTATTGTGGCTTATAAAGGAGAACTTCTCAATTTAATATTAGCATTTTTTCTTACTCCCAAAGCCGTTCTGACTCCTGAGAGCTGTTTTTGGGATTAGGGGTAACAGTTTCTCTTGCAATATATATATATATATATATATATATATATATATATATATATATATATATATATATATATATATATATATGGGGTGGAGAGAGAGAGAGAGCCAAGTTGGTAACAAATCAGAATTTGTGTCAAACAACCCTATATAAGATTTTTTTCCTCCTGCAGAATTTTAAAACATTCAAAGATGTGAAAGGTTGTGATGATGCTAAACAAGAACTTGAGGAAGTTGTGGAGTACCTGAAAAATCCAGCTAAATTTACTCGCCTTGGAGGAAAGTTGCCGAAGGTCTGAAGTAGTTGCATATTTTTTGAAGTTTTGCTTGACTGCACTTGGTTATATTTCTGACTTCACTTTTAAATATAATTGCCTTCTCATTTCTTGTAGGACTAGGTTTCCTTCCCAATTTATGACATGATAACATGTTTATACTATTTCCAAATGCATTTTTTTTGTTTACATTTTACAGTGACAAACATGCTAGCTTTTGGTCATCACAATGTTATGGATTTTTTTATTGGTTTTCATTGCATGATATACCGATAAAGCTACTTTGTCCAACAATATGTGTTTTTCCTTTTTAGTGTGCATTGGAAATTATTTGTTTCTTTTTCATCAAGTATGCTGAAAACACTTCTTTTCTCAGGGGATTCTCTTAACAGGACCTCCTGGAACTGGAAAAACTCTTCTGGCCAAGGTCAGCTTTTTTTATTGCCTGCATACCTTAAGATACGTCTTTTACAAAGTTTATGAAGTTTTTACTTTTAGAACTTGAGTTGAGCCTATTGGCCTCTTGCATGCTTTATGAATTTCCACTTTTACGTTCCTACATGAAGCTTCTGGAAGTAGATATCTACTGTCTGGGCTTTGGTTCTCGTCTTTCAATTTGATAGCCTTGACATTGTTACTCCATTATCACTTTGCAGAATTTGTTCTTCTAAGCTGTAAGTGTAGAAAAAGTTTATTTTCTTTGCCCATGTGAATTGTTTGGGAGTGCAATCATTATTAATAACTGTTTTTGTTTTGTTTCTAATTTGTCCTCCGTGCAGCTGTTTATTGTGTCTACCTGATGGTTTTCGATTAAATTATCATCCAATTTTTTATTTTACCTAAAGCAACTTTTGCTCCCATTTTCCTTCCCATACCTGTACTGTACCAAATTTATTAAAAAATCTCGTTATATAAGTTTCCATGCTTATTATGTCTTCTTCTTACATGATGGTATGTGTAGACCCGTTAATATATGCATTTCTCTTTTTTAAGTTTACACTCTGTTTTTCTTTTCGAAAGAACTCAGCCTTCATTTTTTTTCTGGCTAAAGAATGCAGGCACCTGACAACTTCATTTTCTCTTTCATTTTTCAGAGTTCGTAAATACAATTGAAAAAGCGATACTACTTTGTTATCATCTACCTCTTGAATTAATCTATTGATATTGATAACGTATTGTGATCTGATAGTGTTTGCTTTATATGGGACCTTGAAGGCTATTGCTGGAGAAGCTGGTGTTCCGTTTTTCTATCGTGCAGGATCAGAATTTGAGGAAATGTAAGTCTTCTTTCTTGATGGCTTAAATTTTTGTCTTTGGAATGCATTATATTGTCTTAATTTTTGAAACGTGATATTGTGATCCATTTTGCTTGAATTTAATAGGGATACTTCATAAATTGGTTCCTACTAGTTCTTCTTTATTGTAGAAAGAGAGAGAAGCACCTAGGAAACTGTAATTGGAAATGGATACACTACAACACAAATTAGCACAAATTAGGTTTTCGGTTGCCAACTTTGATTAGATTGAGAACATTTATTTGGTTTGACACTTTATCATGGTAAATTAACCAAAACCCATCTAGTTGCCTTTTGGCCGGGGTGCATTAGTTTTTATCAAAACCCATTTAGTCTTGATATTGAACCACCTGCGGATGTCTTATTTTGGGCATGATGGAATGGACTTAATGAGGTTTTGAGTTAGCTTTTGAAGTTGAATTTTGCGCATTCATTGCTAATAGTTACATTAAGGTAAGTTACGCTGTGTTAGATAGTTAGGGATTCTCAAATTTTGTATCACCTTTCCACTTCAGGTATGTTGGAGTTGGTGCGCGACGCGTAAGATCCTTATTTCAAGCAGCAAAAAAGAAGGTTTGTTGCCTTTGGTTAATGGACTCTTAGCTTTCTGTTATTCTGGTTTGCTAAATTATGTCTTGACATGATTTCCTTATTTGTTTCTAATTTGGAACATTCTTTACGCTCCATCCTTAATGTAGGCTCCTTGTATCATTTTCATTGATGAAATAGATGCTGTTGGTTCAACTAGGAAACAATGGGAGGGTCATACAAAGAAGACATTGCATCAACTACTTGTTGAAATGGATGGCTTTGAGCAGAATGAAGTATATTTGAAGTTTTAAACATTTGTGAGTTTTTAATTAGTTTCTCTCTGTTTTTTCCTAATTTATTTAACATCTTTATCTTGTAGGGAATAATAGTAATTGCTGCAACAAACCTGCCTGATATTCTTGATCCTGCTTTAACGAGACCTGGTAGATTTGATCGACATGTAAGTCCTATTATTGTTTCCCCTTAATAAAGAATGTATAAAGAGAAAATGTGAATAAGAAAATCCTTCTAGAACAATAGAAAATAAGCTTACCTCAGAAAAGTTCTCCAGTCCATTTGTTAACCCATTGAAGAAAAGTATCAGCAAAATTATGGGAGAAATGCATAGGGTAGCAAGAAAAATGCGGAATAAAAAGGATTATCTATTGAAAACTTTGGCATGTGGCTCACATGACAAACCTGCAAAACAAGAACACTTCCGAAGGATCATAGACTTCGTTCTTTAACAAAAGAATGTTAATCTGCTGTATAGGGGCCGCATGAACCTAATTTTCTCTGGTGATATATAGTATGCTTACTATTTGTTTGGTGCTATAATTCTATAGGATAATGATGTGTTGTTTTCTCGATTTTTGATTAAATGATCTTAACATCATATCTACTAAATCTAGAATTTTTAGGTTTCATTTTACATAAAATTATCTCAGGCTTTTTGGGGGTTGGTACCTTGAAAGCGGACAAAATTAAAGCTCTACCTGACCTAGTGATCTGAGGATATTATATTCTTATGCATCTGTATTTCGACTCACCATTACTTATTCTTTCTTAAAAAAATGCATAAATCGACATGTGCCCAGACAATAAACAAAATTTGTCCATGGGCCTTGTACCAGTTTAAAGGTTGGTGTTTTAGTTGTATAAATATAAAATTAATTAATTTTTGGATAAATGGTGTTTTTGGTTTATAAAATTGGTCTTGCTCCCTATTTTTAAAATAAAGAGTTTGAGTTCTCCAATTTCTAAAATACAAAAAGACTAATCCTTATTACTAACTAACTACGTTAGGATGTTTCTCTAATGACACAGGGCCTACTCAACAAATGAGTGAACCCAAATCAAATGTCTACACTTCTAACGCATGCTCCTTGACACCCTTTAGTAGCCAATGGAGATCAAATATTTGGAGTTCTAAGTAAAGTCATGAAACTTTACCAATATCTAGAATTCAAGGGCAATGTTCACTATTGCACATTGTTAATTACAAGGTAAATCTAGGTAGAGTTTTTTCTATTAGGTCATAGAGTTTTGGGGAAAAGCATCTCAAAAAGGTGTGTTATCCTTCGACATTGTGAAACGGTGAAGAATCCTAAACATGACTAAGATACCGAGTGTCTTCTCAAGGTTTCTTTGAGGTGTTTTGAAGGTTGAAGGAAAAACGGTCTAACCAGGAAATATGTCAATACCAAAGAAATATGAGGCCTTATCCCTAATATTAGCAAATTTTGTTGAGGTTTAGATGGAGTTCTAAGTAGTGGAACTTTCTTAGTTATTGAAATGTATCAAGAAGCAAGAAGCATGCATTCGAGGTTTTGACACTTCCATTTGTATTTGGGGTCGCTTATCTATACTTAGAGCATGAAATGTGTCGTTAGAACGACCATCCCATTTCAGTTGTTTTCACTGTATTTCAGAAATTGGACTCAATCCACTGGTGTTAAAATATAGGGACCAAGACCAATTTTACAAGGACTCAAAATTATTCTTAAAATAACATATGCAACGCTTTCTACACGGCATCCATGTCATACAAATTGCCATGTGGTCATCGATTAGGTGCATTAGCATGTAGAGTGACTGCGCTTATTGTGTTTCAGAAACTGTGAACTCAAATTACTAGTTTTAAAATACAGGGACCAAAAACATCATTTATCCTTAATTTTCCAAAATTATTACATTGATCTCTACTTGGACCGAACTTAAAAATTGTATCTGACTAATGTTATGAATGATATGTAATTTTGCTATAGAATATAGGAAAACTAACCAACCCAATTCCAGATTATTGTATCAAATCCAGATTTACGTGGTCGACAAGAAATATTGGAGCTTTACCTTCAAGATAAACCATTGGCTGACGATGTAGATACTAAATCAATTGCTCGTGGAACTCCAGGATTCAATGGGGCAGGTGAATAATTTTTAAACATATATGAAATTAACCTCCTTCTATTCTGTTTCAAATTTCATTTTCATCATGTGATTCATAACTATTCCTTTAAACCAGATCTTGCAAACCTTGTAAACATCGCTGCCATTAAAGCTGCTGTTGAAGGTGCAGAGAAATTGGCAGCTTCACAGTTGGAGTTTGCCAAAGATAGAATAATTATGGGCACAGAACGGAAAACAATGTCCATATCCGAAGAGTCAAAAAAGGTAAGTGTACAGTATCTGGTTTATCTCTTAAAATTCTCTATTTTGGCCTATGTGGTTAATGTATAGTTGTAACTCACTACAGTTGTTAACCTTGTGTCTTCTAAATAATGTATATGGTTTAGCACTGTGTTGCTTTATTTGGCAATACGTATCTGTCCCTCTATAAGTCACAACTATATTATAATATTGTTTGGGAAAATCTAACCACTACCTGAAAGTCTCTTTAAATTTGAAAAATTCCAAGAACTCATCTTTCAGCATTCCATTTGCAGTTGAGTAAAATTATCTACAAGCTGGTGAGTTGGATATATTGGTAATTTTTTTCTAAAAGTGTGTTGAATCATATTTTGACGTACTGATGACTCAACCTATTCTTACATCATAGGTTATGAGCATCTTTCAGTCTATTGTTTATTCAGTAATATTAAAATCACCTTGTGCTTGTTTTATGCGATACCCTTCTCTCTGTAGGGATACCAATATGGCATGATAGAAATACAAGACTGTATTTTTATCGTCAGATTTGTCAATGTTTTGATTTGAACATGGTGCTTTTAATGCCCAAACTCCAAAATCAGCCCATGAAGTAATGATTTGTAAATTTTTATAACCTCTTGTTTAAAATTTGATTAAATATTTAGTATTTAACCATTTGTAGGTGTACAGTTATCTATTTTAATATCGCTTGTGAAACTTTCAGCTTACTGCTTATCATGAGAGTGGCCATGCAATTGTTGCTATTAACACTGAGGGTGCTCAACCAATTCACAAGGCAACAATCATGCCTCGTGGATCTGCTTTAGGAATGGTCACTCAGCTTCCCTCTGGTGACGAGACATCAATCAGCAAGAAGCAGTTACTTGCTCGCCTTGATGTTTGTATGGGAGGAAGAGTTGCAGAAGAAATTATCTTTGGTCAGGATCAAATCACAACAGGGGCAAGTAGTGATCTTCACACGGCGACTGAGCTTGCCCAATATATGGTAATTTTTTGCTTCGTGATTAATGGTCAAATGCAGTTTCTTTATCTATGGAAATAGGCTTTATTTTTTACCACAGAAGCTATATAAAATTTCTGTGCTGGTATACTTCTTTCTCTGTAATTACTTGGAACGGTCACAGGTCACAATACAAGGACTTGGAACTCTCCTCGGACTGAAATTCTAAACTAGAACCCATCTTTTGATTTTGAAAGGAGGGATTAATTCTGTTGTCATTTTGTTTCTCCACAAGGTATCAAGTTGTGGGATGAGTGATGCAATAGGGCCAATTCATATAAAGGAGAGACCAAGTTCCGAAATGCAGTCCCGTATTGATGCAGAGGCAAGTGGATAGAAGCTATATCCTTTGTCATTTTGAATCTTTTGATATTGGATAGATTGTCATATTTGGGTTATTTTTTTCTTTAAGGAATTAGTATTTTATAAAAAATAAAATCTGGTTGATGGTTTGAATTTCTTGTTCTGCAGGTTGTGAATCTTCTTAGGGAAGCATATGATCGAGTGAAAGCCCTTTTGAGGAAGGTTTGTCAACCCGTTTTGTTGGTTTTTAACCTGTCATTTCTATCACTTTCAAGATAATCTATTATGCTGTTTAAAATTATTCATTTTCTTTATATTAATATTCAATATAAATTTATAGGTTCTAATACCAGGAAAATGTTATTTATTTAATAAAATGAATAAAATAGCACGGTGTCCAAACTAAGTTTTCAATCAATGAGAGTGTTCCTTTAGAAGCTTAATAAGGCTGAAGTCTGAACCAAAATCTACTTATGTTAGGTTTAAATTAGGTGACAGTGGTAAAAACCATTTTATGCATTTGAAACACTATATGCACGGATGAAGATTTATAAAGTAATAAATTCTTCTTTGTATGTGCGTGACTTTTTCTACGGTGTTGATTAATCAAAGGCCAAAATTACGCCATGCATGGAATTTATTATGATCTACCTAGCATCTGAATAAGTTCTGAACCCTTTAACTTCCGACGTTTCTGCAGCATGAGAAGGCATTGCATGCTCTAGCAAATGCATTATTAGAGTATGAGACACTTAGTGCAGAAGAAATCAGGAGGGTACTGCGACCATATCAGGACGGAAAAGTGCCTAAGAAACAGGAACAAGGGGCAGCAGAGGAGGAGCTCGTGTTGGTCTAAGCATTCTTTCCATTTGCTGTCTGTTAACTAAACTGACTATAAGGGGACGCTTTGTACAGAATACCTAGTCACCCAATACTCCAACAGGTATATTTTTTGATCCACTTGTTGCAGATCCACTCCATTGTGCATGCTATTCTGGCCATTCGGATAGGAAGTGATACTCCTTTGAGTATGTCTGATCTGAACCAACCAGTCCTGCTCACAATGACGAAGGAAGGAATATTGTTCTTGCTGGGAGTGCGAGCAACATTTAATGGAGAAGTATTTATAATTTGTATAAAGACATTTTGAGAATTGTGCCTACGTTTAAACATTATCTATCTGTTGCTTTAAAATTTTATTATTTATGGATATCCAAGTATCTTTTCACGTGGTTAAGTTGTCAATAATGTTTTTGTAGAGTAAATTTGGCAATTCTGTATAAGCATTATTGTTCCTGTAGCATATGATCGATGTTTGATGTCTAGTCTTTATTTTGAATGGATTGGAAGTGATGAATATAAGATATGTAAGTGATGATGACCAAGAAAGGTATATCTCTTATCAAACGAACAGTGAACTCTACCTCTTGAATTATATTTGATGACTTCGCAATCTTAGTGAAGTTTGCATATTAGACAAAAGCTATTACGTGGCTAATTAACTGCTTTCTGTATACACAAAAAATCCATTTTGTCCGGAAAAGGTTTATTATTGACTTGGATTTGTTGTGTGCATTTACTATAGAACAAAGGAAATGTCAAAGGTCTATGCATTTCTTGAAGTTTTAGCTGCTGCTGTTGAAGCCAAAGTTCAACAAATGTCCAAAAGGGATTGGCTCTTTCTTCCTACACTTCCACCCATTTCTTTCTGTATCATCGTATTTCAAAAATAATCTTGGAATTATGTTTTTTTTAACGAATTTTGAAATTTGTGAAAAGATTTTTTTTTTGACTGATTTTAAAATCTATTAAAGCTTTTAAAAAAATTTCAATGAATTTTAAAATTTTTTGAAGAAAAAATTTTAAAGAATTTTCAAAATATTTTAATGGTTTCGAAATCTGTTACAAAAATTTCAATTGATTTTAAAATTTGTTAAAGAATTTTCAAAAGTTTTAACGGATTTCAAAATCTATTGAAAGAAAAGGAATTTTGATTTTGAAATTTTTTAAGAAATTGTTTTTTAACAAATTTTGAAATCTTGAAGGTTTGAAATTTTTTTTAATAAATTTTAAAATCTATTGAGGTATAAAACATAAGATGTAGAATATTTTGAATTACAAAAAATAGTTTTGAATTTAAAAGAAAATGTAAAGGTGTAAGAAGAAATGGGTAGAGATGCAGAAAAAAAAAAAAAAAAGCAGGAAGATTAAGAGTGCACATAATGTTGCTTTTTCCACAACTTTAAGTGCTACTGTACTTTTTCAATATTTTCGTTTATTCCAAATATATTTTATACCTATATATTATTTTCTTTTATTTTAAAAATATTCTACACCTTCTCATTATCCTTAATAATCTTTCTATAATGGAGCATTTACATAATTAAGAGAACTTATGATATATTTCCTTAAATAAGTTTGATTCAATCTTATTTTCAATGTTCAATATATTTTTTTTTTCACATTACTTAATAAATGATAAAATTTTGTTCTAAATTTCTAGAAAAATGATAAAATTTTGTTCTAAATTTCTAGAAAAATATTTATATATATGTGTATTTCTTTTACATTTAATATCTATAATTTTTAACTTTATATTATGTTTTAACTTAATAACATGTTTGACTCAAATAACTTGAATAAAATATTTAATTTATTAGATAAATAATATAAAAATATTATCAAATACTTAAAATATAAAAAAAAAAAGTTATTTGTTAAAGATTTGGAATTTGTTTACTTCTTTTGTCATTATAATGTTAGTATATAATAATAATAATATATTATTATTTATTATTAATATTATTATGTTTATTATTTTGTATTTGCATCTAACTTTTAAGTTTATAAAATGGTAGTGGTAGAAACATTAATATTGAAGTTTCCTCTTAATTTTATATTTTGCAATATATGACAAGTTCAAATCTGAGCCATGAATACTCATTAATGCAGAGAGAAAAAAAAATTGTTAAGGATAATGATGCAGAGAGAGAATGAGAAAGATGGTTAAGGATAATGGGAGAGGTGTATGATATTTTTGAAATAAAAGAAAATAGTGGAGAGATGTAGAGTATTTTTGGAATAAAAGAAAATAATGAGGAATGGAAGAGCACTTGTACTGGTGGAGAGAGCAATATCCTATCTAGGGATGGCAACGGGTCGGGCACGGATAGTGTCTACCCGCAACCCGACCCGCCGGATAAAAGTGTACCCGCCACCCGACCCGCCACCCGCTTAAAAAATACCCGCGGGTATTTTAAAAATCCCGCGGATATTTGCAAAAAATAAAATAAAAATATATGTTTTATATTTTTTAAAATAAAAATTTAAATAAAATAACAAAAATATATATATAATATAATATAATATAAATTAAATATAAATTAAAATTTAATTTTAATTAATTTTAATCTAATAAAATATAATTTTATTTTATTTTTAATTAAATCTAATTAAAAAATATATAAATTAATTTTTTTATTTATTTTTTGCGGGTATCGGGTACCCGCGGGTCGGATAGTATACTACCCATACCCTACCCGTTTAGAAACGGGTATTAAAATACCCGCTACCCGTTACCCGCGGGTAGTAAATATCCGCGGATAGTAACTACCCGCCGCGGGTTTTACTCGCGGATACCTGTGCCCGCAGATTTTTTTGCCATCCCTAATCCTATCCTGACTTGCCACATGACCATTCAATTTGGTGTACTAAAAGTGAAACGGGATTTACTAGTCTATTAGTCTTTTTTTAAGCAGAAATTAAAAAATAATCTGGAAAATTAAGTTTTTTGCGTCATATTATTTAAAAATACAAATATCTAATAATATTGTTATTTAAATTATTAGTATTTATAAATAAAGTTTTAATTATTAATTATAACAAAACAATTTAACATAAAAATAATAATTATTCAATTTTATTTTATTAGAGATTAATGAATCAATTATTAAAAAAATGCTTAGTGTATTTAATATATACACATATATAAAAAAAATAAAAATAAATAAAAATTAAGACAGTCTGTTTTGTCATCTTTAAAAAAAGATTAAAGAAATTACAAAACTTGAAATTAACAAAAATCCTTTTAAATGTGAACACACTGAACTGAAAATTCATCAACCATGACCATGGCTGGCTAATGGGAGAATCAGTCTAAAAGTAAAAGCGGAGGTCCTCTTAGAAAGTTGGGAATATCTATTCTCACCAGGGAAATCTTGGAAAGTTTTATAATCTGAAATTCACTTTTTCGAAGGACAAAATGATTATTTGAAATTTGATAGGCGCGTAAAGAAATCGTGGAGATGCACAAAGTAAATGCCTACTTTTGGTTTATTTCGTGCCAACAAGTTACAATACATAACTCTTTTCGGTAACTTTCTTCCTGCACCTCCAACTTTTCTTCCTTATCTTCAAATTTTTTCCCTAAAATGATCTTAAACGGTAATTGGTGTATTTTCTATATCCTGTATCTCTCCTTAACCAAAATGAAGTACTTTTACAAAATATGTGTGTTTTTATACCAAAATTACCATAATAGGTTAAAAAATATTACAACTTTTAGAAAAGTAGTTGTTAAACTAATTTTCTATTCAAGTTAAGAAAACCTAAGTTTCTCTGTTAACGTAGTAAAAAGAAAAATTTCAGAGTTTAATATATGGACTTGGTACCTGTAAAATTAGAATTGTACAATTAAGTCTTAATTATTATTTATTAAAACTAAAGCTAGGTGGAGAAAAGAAAATTAAATGAGATATAATGAATAATACGTGTGTTTAATTTCCTAAATCTAAATTTGGTACTTGTTAAGGTTAGAATTGTAAAATTAAGTCATAATTATTATTTATTAAAACTAAAGCTAGGTGGGAAAAAAAATTAAATGAGATCTAATAATAAATGATGCATGTGTCTAATTTCCTAAATCTAAATGATGAGTGAATGATGAATGGATGTAAGAGAAAGAAAAGAAAATGTTAATGTAGTTACTTTTACAAAAGACGAAATATTACTTAAAAAAAAAAGTGTATTCACATCTAGAAGATTATATCAAGTCTACATTGTTGTTTATCTGATTTTTTTAAATTCTTGAAAAATTGTTTCAATATACTAAAACCCAATATACTTATATTTTATATAATGAAACCTAAAATATACATCTATCATGTAACTCCCTCTACCTCTTTTCTAGAATTCTTCTTTGAGTTAAAGATGGATTAATGTCTACTCTTTTTGCAAACTAAAAACTATGTTTCTTTTAACTTTGGTTTTTGTAGAACATCGGTTACATATTTATAGGCTCACATTTTCCTTTTTCTTAATTATTATTATTTTAATCCACTTCGAACCCATACCTTACAAGCATAGTTATTATCTGAAGTACCACAATTCCTTGTTGAACTCACCACTTTTCTTTTATATATGCCCCTTAATCACACTTCTACCCACAAAAATTTGTTAATAATAATAATAATAATAATAATAATAATAATAATAATAATAATAATAATGATAATTATAAAAAAATTATTACTTTTTATTAAGGTGAATATTTTGATGGGTCTTATGATAGGAAATCAAGAATGTAAGCTTTCCTTGCCAAGATTATACCCAGCATAGCACTCATATAATGTGTTCATGATCACCATCATTACAAGAAACCAAAACAATGAATATATAAACAAAAAAAAAAACCACAATAGAAAGAAACCTAAGTTAACTCCCCCTACCTTTAATTTGAAAAAAAAAATTCTACATCTTCTAAACCCTCCTAACAGTTAGACATATCCCATAACAGAAAATAATGTTATCTTCTCAAGCGTCTCTTACGACTATTACACGATTTTTTTTTTCTCTTTTTTCTGATAATTATAATTTTTATGGTAACATACTATAAATAAAAGGTAGTCATATCTCTATTCAGTTTATTTTTTCGAAATTTCATAAAAATCCATTATCTTCATAAAATAAACTTATTTTTATCTTAATTAGTTCTATTAAATCTCTAAAAAGTATATTCTATAAAATTCAAACTAACTCACTTTTCTAACCATTATAACAATTATATAATAAAATAATATTAAAACTTTAAATATATATATATATATATATATATATATATATAAATAATTAGTGTTGTTAATAAATTTCACCTTCTCAACTTTAATTAAACTTTATTAAATGTATGCACAACAACTATTATAATTATTAATACACTACAATTGCACATAAAACAAATAAAAAAAATATCATATATATATATATATATATATATATATATATATATATATATATAATGAACACCATTTCTTTTAGATAATTGTTATAATTTCTAATACACACCACTTTTTTAGATATATTAACTTATTGTCAAAATAAGTTTCCACTCTTAATACCATCTTAAAATATAAACTTTAAACTTAAACTAATTTACAAAACTAACTTGTAAAATAAAATTTATCTTAAAATATAAACTTTAAACTTAAATTAATTTACAAAACTAACTTGTAAAATAAGATTTGTATATATTTATAAACTATAACTTACTTAATTTTTATTCCATATGGGATCTTCAATGTAAAATAAGATTTGTACATGTTTATAAACTATAACTTACTTTATTTTTATTCGATATGGGATCTTCAAGATCATCTTTAAACACTAATTGTTTATAATAATATATTAATTACTATTTGAATATTTATTAAATATATGAAAAAATTATACTTTATAAATATTCATATACTTTATAAATAATTAAAAAAAAAATCAGTTATTGTAATAATATGTTATGAGAAACTTTAAATAAACTCGTAAAATAGTTGAGATTGAGTTATATTCAATTTGAGTTAGTTTCATTTATTTTATTCTTATTTCATGTATTATATATGAATATTGAAAACTTCAAACACTATTTAATGACAAATTTACATACCCTAGAAAAATATTAATAGACATTAAAACGATACATTAACGAGAGAATAAAAATAATAAATTTATAAATCATATGATGTCATGAAAAAAAGAGATAAAAAAACAACTATATAATAAATTCAGACAAAACTAAAATGTATATATATTATTGCTCAAAACTATAACATGATCTCAGCATGTTTGCTAGATAAAATGATTGGTTATATTAAATTCTCTGTAGAACTTGAAGGTGAACATTTTTTTATTCATACTTCATTAATATTAAACTCTTTAATTTTCATAACTTAGACTTACAACGTTTGATGATTTATTTTTATTAACAACTCACAACAAATACATTAATTCAGTTTCCAAAAACATATATTAATTTAATCAAAAGATTGAATAAAAAATATATGGCGAGAGACATAAATAAAGAGAATGAAAATGTTTAAAATATGAGTATTGTAGTGAAAAGTGAAAAATAAAAATATTACAAAATAAGTTGATAGCATAATTTTTTAAAAAATGTTTGGAATACATGTTTAATATATTTTCACGCGCTCTCAATTTTCAAAACATTTTTTTAATCAAGCATTTTGTTTTAAATCTCCCTCTTTTAATTAATCATCTTAGTTTTAATAGATTTTAATATATATATATATATATATATATATATATATATATATATATATATATATATATATATATATATATATATAAACTTAACTTAACTAGTGCAGAAAAGACTTTTAATGTATGTTACTTTGAGATTTTTATGTTTGATCCCGACTCGACGTCTTTATGGATGACGTTAATGGGACGTCGGACAACAAGGTTAGACGTCCATATAAACATCGGACACTATAGATAAGACGTCTATATATATAGTTGTCAGACACTATAGATAAGACGTCTATATATATAGATGTAGGACACTATAGATAAGACGTCTGATTGGGTGGCAGTCAACGTCTAAGCCCCTGGAACGTGTTCAGCCACTGTAATCCATTGGACGTCTCTGTGTGCACTGATAGATGTCGGACAGTACCAAAATAGTTCAACCTGAAAAATGTAGCCGGTGGAGAGAAAACGCGAGGAAGATGATGAATAGTGAGTGCGCGTAACTGCTGCCTCACGCGCGGGTTTGGTCATAGCAGGCAATTAGACGTTAGCTCCCCCTAGCCGACGTCTCAATGGCTTTAAACGTCTACTCTCCTGCCTAGCTGACGTTTAAAGCATTTAAAATTTAATTTTGGCGCACACTTTAGACGTTCGGGATGGGGGAGGCCGACTTCTAAGCCCTATTTTGATGTCGGGGATGATCGACAAAATCCTAATGGCAATGAAACAATCACTTTTCGCAGTCCATTGGCGTCAGGGTAAGGGGGGGCAACGTTTGAATAGTTTATAGACGTCGGATTGGCGGGATCGAACATTTAAATGGCGTCAAAAAGTGACTTTTTGGATTCTGGGCTGACCCTTTCAACGTTTGATATGGACGACCAATGTTTAAATAGCCTATAGACGTCAACCCCCTGCTCCTCGACGTCTAAATAGGAATAAAAAATTATTTTTTTTTACTTTTTCGTATCTTTTTTGCATCCATGAGGGGGGACTTGACATATATGAGTATTTAGACGTTGAGACCCCATAGTTGACATCTAAATACCTGTTTTAATTACGAAAATGCCACTGATAATTTTTTACATTGATATTCAGGACTCAAACGTCTAAACGGTGATGTAAAAGATCTTTTCTACATCTACACTAATGCTTACAGTAAAGATTAAAAAAAAAGTATTAAAAGTATATGAATACTTATAAAGTTTTAAAAAAATTGGTGACATTTTTAATACTTTCTTTTTAATTAGTTAAACTTATTAATATATATATATATATATATATATATATATATATATGAAAATAATTACAGCGAGATGATCTCATAATTATTTAAATCATATATTTCTTTTAAGTACCTATATAATCTATATTTAATATCAAACTTATTAATGTTTATTTCCATGTAATAACCTTTAACCACTGTAATACTCCTAAATGCAATTATTCATTTATATATTATAACATATACTGGATATAAGTGTGAAATTATATAATAAATAATATATAATATTACTATAACCAACTCAATCCATTTTAAGATTGTAAGTCCATGTCATCTCCATACTCTTTCTCATCCATACACAGTAACGCGCGATACCGCAATTTGTTGTTTTTACTCTGTTCGTTCATTTGTTTTCCACTTTAATAACAAAGTTGATGATGTTGATGTTGATTTTTGATTTGAGGGTTGTGTTATATCTTTTCCCCTATGGTTGTTATTAAATTTCATTTTTAAATTTTAGAATTAGTTGTTTATCTTCAGGAAGATTTGATATTTTGACTATTAAGTTGTCCGGAAATGTTTTCCAGAAGAGAAAAACGGTTATTTGGAAAGAGGATTCCGGAAGGGATAAGTCATTGCCCAAAAAAAGGATTTCTAAACCCAGCTTCGTAAAAATAATTATAAAAACAAATTTTTCGCTGAAAACAATATTTCGAAATATATACTTTTCACCTTCCTGCATATAACCAACGTCAAAACACAACAAAAAATGAAGCTCATGTAGATCATACTAAATGATTTAAGAGGAACAAATTATTGGAGTTATGAATAGAGAAAATTGTTTTTGTTGACTACGTCCCCTTATTCAGAAAACAAATCACTACTCATTCCCTTTAGAATGTTTCATATTGATAAACATATTTTCATTTCATTTTTGTAAAAGGAATAAAAATATTCTAACAAATTAAACATCTAGATTTGAGCAGATTGCAAAATATTAAGTAGTTTCCAAGAAGAACTGCATTGATATACCAACTAATTAAAAATCAACCAGAAATTAGTAAACTAGTCATAATGAACCTGTTAGTTCTAAGTTGGACTAGAAAATTACTTTCCAAAGTAAATCACATCATGTAAGTTTATTTTAAACAATTCACATCTCCAACTTATTTGGTTAATATAAACATGATTTATCATTTGCCACAGAAGTGAAATTAAGAAAAACAAAACGCACTGAATTTCAAATTGGAATTTAAACTTAATAAATTTGTTACCATCACACTCATAGTTTAACTTCTACTCCTTTCATTTATATGATTTTATCAAAATTATAAACATGATGTTATCATTCTGATGTATCATTTGCCACAGAAGTGAAATTAAGAAAAACAAAACGCATTGAATTTCAAATTAGAATTTAAACTTAATAAACTTGTTACCATCACGCTCATAGTTTAACTTCTGTTCCTTTCATTTCTATGATTTTATCAAAATTGGTATTAAGAAACTAAATGTTTTGCAACTATTATGATGCTAACGTCTTTTCGTGAGGGGGGTTTCTTGTTTTTTTTTTTTTAGTTTTGAAATTATTGAAATTATTGTAGACTTTAGTTTTTTATAAATTTAATAACAATTAGAAGAGAAAAAGATATAACACAATCTTTAAATAAAAAAATCAAATTCAACATCATCAATTATTTTGTTATAATCCTAATGCACCTTATTTAAGATATAATCAATTAGTGTTTCTACTTTAATTAAAACATTAATTTCACTCTCCTAACTTCAATTAAATTTTATCAAACTTATACACAACAATTATTATAGCTATTAATACACACTACACTTGCACATAAAACAAATAATCAAAATAATAAATATATATTATACACAAAAGCAAAAAAGCATCACATGACCACTAACACATAACAATGAACTCTAACTAACTATGCTACACTACACTTCTATAATACTTATCTTCTATTATTTTAAATTCATGATATCTCGTCGACCACTTTTTTAAATAATTATTTTTTCTTGGGTCTTACAATAGTAGTTCGATAATAAATGATATGATAAGTCCAACAAAAAAGAAATTTTGTTAGGATAAGTTTCAACTCTAATACCATTTTAAAACGTCAACTTTAAACTTGAATAAACTTTACAAAATTAATTTGTAAAGTTAAATTTACACATTTATATACTATAAACTCACTTTACCTGTACTCGACATGAGATCTTCAAGAACATCTTTATACATTAAATGTTTATAATAATATGTTAATTACTGTTTCAATATTTATTAAATACATGAAAAATTATACTTTATAAATATTCTTTATAGATTAAAAAAACATTTTTTATTGCAATAATATGTTATGAGAAACTTTAAATAAACTCGTAAAATAGTTAAGATTGAGTGATATTCTTGAGTTAGTTTCATTTATTTTATTCTTATTTAATGTATTATTTATGAATATGGAAAACATTAAACACTATTCAATGACAAGTTTACATACTCTAGAAAAATATTAATGGACATTAAAAAGGTGCATTAATGAGAGAATAAAAATAATAAATTTATAAATTATATGATGTCATAAAAAAAGTGATAAAAAAACAAAAATATAATAAATTCAGACAAAACTAAAATGTATATATATTATTGCTCAAAACTATAAGATGATCTCAGCATGTTTGCGAGATGAAATGATTGGTTATATTAAATTATCTGTAGAACTTGAAGGTGAACATCCATCAATTTTTTTATTCATACTTCATTAATATTAAACTCTTTTCTTATTATTATTCATAACTTAGACTTGCAACGTTTGATGATTTTATTTTTATTAACAACTCATAACAAATACATTAGTTCAGTTTCCAAAAACAAAAATTAATTTAATCAAAAGATTGAATAAAAAATATATGTCGAGAGACATAAATAAAGAGAATGAAAATGTTAACAATAAGAAAATAAGTTGATAGCATAATTTTTTTAAAAATGTTTGGAATACATGTTTAATATATTTTCACGCGCTCTCAATTATCAAAACATTTTTTTAATCAAGCATTTTTTTTAAATCTCCCTCTTTTAATTAACGATCTTACTTTTAATAGATATATATACATTTTAAATAATATAAAATTGTCAAAAATGTTGGTGACATTTTTAGTACTTTCTTTTTAATCTTTACTGTAAGTTAAGTTTATTAAAAAAAATATATTGATCGGTTTTCCCTTCTACATTTATTTTTAATTTAAAATTAATCTATTTCTGATTTTGAAAGAATTGAAGTGAGTATGGAAAGAGTGTGGGAAACAATTTGAAGAACTCTGAAGTTGATAAAATAGGTAATGAAGCCAACTGGTATGTCTAGAATCATTTTTGCACAAAAAGTCAACTGGTAACGGAGCAAAATATTAAATTTAATGAGAGAAAAAATAAATTAAAAGGATAAAGTAACTCTTATTTTCCTTTTTTAAAATATTACTTTTAAAGAAAGAATAGAGATGTATTAAATACAAGTTCCTTGTGCTATGCACATTCCTACTCTCATAATCACACTTTAAAAACTCTTTTGTCGCATAATCCCTTCACCCCTCACTCCAATTTTCATCCATCTCTCTCCCTTTCTCCTTTCTGTATGTGTCACGTTTTTTTCGTTTCTGTTGAACTTCATGCTTTTCAGTTTTTAATTTAATCTTTTTGTTCCTGACTAGGTTTGTGTTGGATTGTGACAGGAATTGAAAATGTTGTGTCTACATCAATGGAAATTGCTGGTGTTGTTTTAGCAGTATAAAATTTTGTGATCAGAAACCTAAAAGTGAAACAGAGGAAAATAAAGAGACAGGATCTAGAGGTGGACCTCATTTGTCTGTTGTCTGGTGAGCTCAACTGGATTATGTGCTTTTTTTTTTTTATTATTTGATTGTTCTTTTTCAATCTGTTTAATTATTTTGTTTTCATGAAAAAAAAAGTACTTTGGAAATAGGATAAAGATACTTAGACAACATTTCTTTTATAACATTTGAATATCATCATGTCATTATGTGATTGGTCTATGGTGATGTCATTGTGTCATTTAAACCAATCACAAAATAACACGTATGACGATGTTTAAATATTGTCAAAAAAATATTATTAATGTATCATTACCCTTGGAAATACTTTGTGGTAAGAGTGGAAAAAAGGGGTTAGACCCTCTCCTCCCTCTGTTGGCCCCAAAATGGAGATTGTCAACTGATCCATGCATAATAAAAGACTCGTAAATTTTGGGAAAAATATAATTTTACATATTTTCACATTCATCTCATATATTATTTTTCACTACCATATTAAAAAAAGAAAAAAATAATAATAAATGAATGTTGGTGCCCCAGTCTGACGTTGTTCAAAATCATGGTTTCTCCTGCAGATCGGGTTGGTATTCTACCTACTTTTTTTTTTTTTTTTTCTTTTAAAACTTATTATATATATAAAAAATTTATTTAATTGTATAATTATTTCATAAATTTTTAATTGATTAATTAATGTTATTAATTAGATAAATTAAAATAATTATTTTATATATTAAATTACTTTTTTTTATCTATATTTATCTATAAAAAGGTATTATTTTTTATGTACACATTTTAATATCAATTTTATTTTTACTAATATAAATTATTTTACCATTTAAATTTTTTTATCTATTTTTTATAATTATTTTTAAGAATATATTTTTCAAAATTTAATAATATTTTTATTTTTATAATAATTATTTTTTTAGTATCATAGTATAAAAGGAGAATAACATAAAAGTAGACGTACGTGTTTTTATTAGTAATTAATAATTAAATTTTATAATACTGTTTTATGTAATATAATGTATAAAATTAATTTTTTAATTTTTTTTATTTTAATTTTTAATAAAAAAGTATAGGTTATCATGTCGAATTAGACAAGACTAACAAAAAAGAGTGAATGGGTTAACAATCAATACTCACTTTGCAATCCATTTTTATTATTTTAGTCAGGTATATATATGTCTCTTGAACTTTTTGTTATCATTATTTTTAAAGAATTTATTATAAATGTTTGATATTATCACAAGAACAAGTAAATAATATCTTAGAGTAAATTTATGCAATACTTTCATTCTATTATATATTTATTTATTCATGAGAGATTTTTTTTTAGTTTGTTTGTGTAGAAACATAGATTGTGAAGTGATGAATAGTGGGAGTAACTTTATTCCAAATGGTATGGTGTCTAGTGAGACACCATTTGTTGTAAAAGTGCTTGACCCGAAAAGATGGTCAAAAGCCGAAGGTAGAACTAGAGATCTTCTTAAACATATTCAGCCCAACCATACAACAGAAACATGTCGAAATGCTGTAGTTTCTTACCTACGATCCCTCATCATGAACTCTGTCCCTTGCCAGGTATTCTTTCACATTTTTTCCTTTCTTCATCTCTCAATATGCTTCATATCAATTAATTAATCACACTTTAACCTTTTTACGTTGCTCTAATCTTGCCTGTTTCTAATTATGTATTCAGCTTATAGATTCTTATGTTAAATGTAAATTATTCATTGAAATACCGATTGTGTTGTATTAACATCATCTAAATATATCTCCTTAATGTGGCTTGTTAGAAACAGAAAATAATTTATTGAAATATTTGAGTATGCTTAAATTAAAAAAAAAAAAATCTAAATGTTTTACAAAACTTTGATGGTACTAAATACTTAGTCATATAAGTGAAAAAGCTTAATTGTTTATCTCAAAAAGATGTGTTTGTAGAAAAGAATAGAGTTTGAAACATATTTTTATTGCATAATTGATAAACAAACCATTATATTCTGTTTATGAAGGATTATCTTTCAATAATTTCAGAATTAAGAGTTGTAACTCATTAAAAATAAGTTATTTAGTAGGATACTTTAATTTGTTATTTATTTTATTAATGATTATTCCACTAAATTATAGGTGTATATCACAAAGAAAAGACTAAGTACATAAAATATTTAAGAAAAAAAAATCATGCTTTGGTAATATAACAACAAACTTAAATGAATTCTTACATATAATGGTGAGTATTGTGGATCTTTTTATATTTATTGCAAATAGTGAGATATTATATATGAAAAATATGTGTATATAAAACTCTTAAATTGAAGTGTCTAGCATAGATAAGTAACATGACTGTGATTGAAAGGTTGTGTCTCTGCGTAAAATGTTTTTCCTTTGGTACCGCTGGCACAGGTATTTCCATTTGGTTCCGTACCGTTGAAGACCTATATACCTGATGGGGACATTGATCTAACAGCGTTCTGTGATAGTCACCATTCAGAAGACCGTCTGATTCAAGATATACTGCGTATTTTAGAGAGAGAAGAGAAGAATCAGGACGCGCAATTTCAAGTCAAAGAGGTTAAGTATATCGAGGCCAAGGTACGTGCTTCTTCATTTTTACGTATATTAATTAATTATCTCCATGCTAAATTCATGCACATCAGCGTTCTTAGCTTCTGTATTTCTTATTGTTGTTTGATGGCAGGTGAAGATTATCAAGTGTTTAGTCGAAAACTTTGTAGTTGACATATCTTTCAACCAGATTGGTGGTTTGGGAACACTTTGTTTTATTGAAGAGGTGATTCGTTCTGACTGAAGTTCTCATCATCATTATTTTACTTTCAATCTTTTTGCAGAGATCTCTGACAAGATATTTGTGTTCCAGGTAGATAATTTGATAAATCAGAATCACTTACTGAAGCGGAGTATTATATTGATAAAATCTTGGTGTTTCTATGAGAGCCGCATCCTGGGATCTTACCATGGACTTCTTTCAACCTATGCATTGGAAACTTTAGTCATATATGTATTTCATGTTTACAGTAGTACATTTGCTGGACCACTTGAGGTGACAAACTTGTTTGCTTTCGGTAATTTCTATTTTGGTTGTCATAAAAAGAAAAAAAAAAAGTTATGCTATATATTGGCGTATGTATCGTTGTAGGTACTCTATCGATTTTTGGATTTCTTCAGCAAATTTGACTGGAGCAAGTATTGTCTCAGCTTGCGAGGTCCAGTGCCTATAAGTTCACTCCCTAATATGAAAGGTAAGTGAAAAAAAAAATAAAAAAAATTCTTCTTGGTAATATTTCTGAAAATGTTGTATGCATTATGGCTGATTACTCAACATGTTCTATTTTAAAATTATGATAGCTGAACCTCCACGTAAGGATTGCCAAAGGTTGTTGCTGAACCATCATTTTCTTAATGCTTGTGAATCCATGTACGGCGTTCTGTGTAGCAGCAAAGAATTAAAAGAGAAACCATTTGTTTCTAAATACATTAGTATTGTAGATCCTTTGCTTCCTAACAACAACATAGGCGGAAGCATTAGAAAAGGTAATTTGAACTTCTTAGCCCTGGCTCAGACATTGTTTTTTTCTCAAGATATGTTTCTAGTGCAGTTGAAATATAGAAGGTGAATGATTTCTGTGTATAAATGTGGTATTTTGGCTGATAAATATATGGTTTCTCATAAATGAGACTTTGATGAAAAGAGAAATATATATCTATCTTAGCACATACTTTTAGATTATGATGCACAACATTTCACTGCATCGAAGTTATGGAAAATTTCAGATGCCCTTTTTAATGTTAGAACTAAGAGCATTTTGAATGATTTTCCTTTTCATTTGCATTTCTTCTATTTAAATAAGTCTCTTATATGATTGTTTTGCTATCTATAATATACTTTGCAGGAAACTTCTCTAGGATAAAAAGTGCAATTGCTTTAGGTGCAAAGCGAATACAGAGGTTACTGTCTTGCCCAGAAGACAATGTAATAGCTGAATTTGATTTGTTTTTTAAGAATACATGGGAGAGAAACGGTAAAGGTTACTGGATCGATGCACTCACTTATAACCGTTACATAAGGAACGGACATGTTACAACTAGTGTTCAACATTATGGTATTTACCAAAATCTTTCTAACTTTTCAGAAGAATCAAAGCAAATGCTAGGACCCTCTGATGGACTTGCTGCTTCTCAAACTTTGAGATCAAAGCATGGCGGCGTTTTCACTGGTACAATGGCCTTTGATATGCAGCATACAAATACCATGAAGAATGCACTTGCTAATAGAGACCAAAGTGCTATATGTTCATCATATGAAGTTCGTGACAAGCCTTACTTTCCCGGGTTTTATTCTAGTTCAGAATTTGGTCCTTTCTATAGTGAAGCTTCAACTCATCATTGCTACAAGACCAGAGTTTCATCTGAAAATTATCAACCTTTTGGGCAGATTTCGTATGATTGGAGAAATGGATATGAAGATGACCCAGAACATTCTTCAAGTGGTTATTATTGCAAATATGGGATGGACGTCAATGATGAAAATGTCCGTCCTGTTGATGGAGCAATGCTGATGCAACAAGAAAAGTTTGGTTTTCCTTATTTCAATGAATACCTGCAAGCACCAGTGAATGTGAATCCATGTGTACCTTTCCCACCACCCCATCTTTTAGCTCCTGGATATATGCATGAAAACTCATTTGGGATGTTTCGAGAAGATGCCTCTTCTTCTCAGTACTTTCCAGGCTACAATATGCCTCATTATCACAACACAGCTCCATTTCCATTTGCGAGACCATTCTATGAGGGAGAATTTACTGGACCATTTGATTATAGCTCATCAGTACCTCATCCAGACCATCAAAGACAAATGGATATTAACAAAGGTTCCAGCTCTGGTAATTCATCTTGGCAGACATGTGCTTCAAGCTACACGCGAAAAGATTATGAGAACACTAGCACTGAAGCTATTAATTCAGATTTTAAAGCTCTTCAATTAGGTAAGGAACTGCTAAAGACTGCGCCTAACTCATCAATTCCTGATCTTGTTGGCCCTTCTAGTCCGAGTCAGAGAACCGTTGATGACCAACGTTTTCGACCAGTTGCAGATGGTTCCTCTGGACCATCATTTCAAGTTCCTACCATGTTCCCATTCTACAATCTTCCTACCGAGACTGAAACTACTTTTGCAGCCAGAAATAATGTGGGGATGATGCATGCTGGTTTAGGCAATCTTTATCCGCCAGAGTCGAATGCCAGTTCGAGCTTAGCTCAACATGCTACCCATACTAGTCATGATACAGCAGCTACTTCAGGATACTTTGTGAATGAAGGTTATGATATACTGGATAGTGATTTTTTAAGCTATTGGTGGAATCTGCAACATGGAAAGTTTTTCAAGAATCAAATATCAAAGGTACCTTTTCCTCCCTTTGCTACAGTGCCAATGCATTTAAGGGCACAATTTGCGGGGCACATGAAACCTCAGCGAGGTATCATGAACATTATGGAGCATGTTCAAACCCCGGTTCCTGTGATTCCATATGGAGATGTTTCTCCCTTATATGGGAATATTAATGAAGGTGTTGGCTTTTGGCTTCCAAGAACTAGTGATGGGACTGGGACTTACTTTCCCAGGATAAATCCTTCTAGTAATTACGAGGTTAATATACTCACTACCCTTTCAGTTGTGAATGTACTATATCTTGATGATAGCGGGAAATGTTGCTTGTTAGTTTTCTCTTAAAATGTTTTATAGAGCATAATATGCTTTTCATGTTTTAAGTCTCAGCCAAGGTTTTGCAAGAAAAATCGTCTTCCGCTAAGTCCATACATCCAAAATCCCAAATCTGAAAAGAAGGATAACCATAGTGAAAGGAATGACAATATGCATGGAAAATTTGAGAAGCCAGGTAGGTGATTCTTTCATCCATCACCGATGTCTGGTACATTTTGCTGTTACCACCTTTTCCTCATCAACCTTTTCTATGTATTGATACGATAAAAAAATATAGGTCATGGTTAATAGGTAGCTTGTGTTTGGTTGTCTTGGACCATTTCTCAGGTTCAAGTGAATCATCCCATCGAGGTGAAAGCTCAGCAAGAGGTACTAATGAGGTGGAAAAACCCGGAAGAGATTCTAACAGCACTTCTAGACATGAGCCCTCATCATCAAATCACCCCTGGTAATGCTTTTATTGCGTTACTTTACTTTATGTGCTTATATGTTTAAGACCCCATTCGCTAAATGGTAGATAAAATGGAATTAATTTTAGTCTTGAATGGCAATAGAAAATATACTATCTGGATTTTCATTGATGTCATTTTGTTTTCTTTCATAGGCATTACTATGTAGAAAACGGTTGGCTACTAAATTCAAACTTGTATAACTAACTAATCCCCAGTAACTCAGTTTGTTGTGTGCTTGATCAGCTCAATCAAATAAATAATCGCCTCATTTTTAGGCAGTTATCTTAAGTTTGAAACTTTGCCAATCTGTATACGTATTCACTTATTATAGAGACATGTTAGTTGCTGATAAGATGTAACATGTCCCAACAGTAATGTCTAACAAGCTTTTGAAATGATTTACATTATATATACACACAAGGGAGGATGGAACAAAATAATATACCACGTGAGCATAGGTTATAGCATGCAAATGTTGGTTAGGATCACCAGAATGTGGATTCTGATAGATTCATCAATTATAGATGCAGATGTTTTGTCTTACCATCTTATCAGAATTTTGTGTGATCAATTCAACAGGGTTCGAGAAGAGGGAAAAGCGATCAATAAACGGAGATGATGTTCTCTTTACAGGTGTGTGAGGGATTCAAGTTGCAGAGAAGAAAGTGATTTATCAGCAATTTACCATCTTCTTTGTCTGGGAGTCGTTGTAAAATTGCTATATAGACATTTTAGTCCTTGTGAGATGATTATGAAAATTACTAAATTACTAAATAGACAATTTACTCCTGCCTTGAAAATGTTATCATGAATGACTTGTTGTATAAAGACTAGAAGTTATTACTTATTGAAACTTTTTTACAAGCTAGTAATATACATAGTGGTTATTTTACAAACCAACTACTTAAAAACAAAACAACAGTCATCCCACTTCTCCAAAACCATCGTGGGAAGTAACTATGTGCACGGCAAAATTACCCCTTTGATGATCATCTATGCTTTAACCAAAATTTAAAGGCCTGATTTAGTAAGCTGTTTTCCTCCATTTTGCCAAACGTGACAAAAAGATTTGTACTTCCGATGGGTCACGCAAAGAGTACAAAGCGTTAGTTTCTCTTGGAACTGAAGACACAATGATTGGATAACCTTGCTCTCTACCCTGTATGACCTGCACAAATTTCACAAGAAATCTGTAACTATCAACTCTGCATATTGTGCAAGAAAAATATTCTGCTAGAGGTAATACTAATAGTTCCGTTTAATCACTTCAACATGACACAAATCATTTCCTTGACATAAATTTCTCTTATCTGTTACCTTGTAATGCATCTGATTGTACTAAGTAAAGCTCAAGAGTGTTACAGAAAAAGACAGTGAAGTAGAGTATGCCATACCTTAAAAGCATCTTCATCAGTTCTGTCATCGCCAATATACACAGGAAGGATATCATTGCAACTGCTTAATCCTAACGTGTCAAGAAAATATTCTACAGCATTTCCTTTATTCCAGTTTATAGAAGGCCTTATTTCCATAACCTACAAATAAACAGTATTCAGTGCGGAAGAGAAAACCAATAGAATTGAATAATTCGTAAAGAGTTAGAGTTAAAAATGCATATATAACCTGAATACCTTTTTACCCTCTGTCAAGCAAAATTGTGGATGCTTTTCAAGCACAGACTTCACTTTCTCTTCCAACAGACCATAATCCTGGATTTAAACATATTTAGCAAAAAAAAAAATATATATTGTTAATCATTCAGGAAGAGAAAAATGTTAAGAAAAAAATATTAGAAATTAAAGGTTACCTTTTCTTGGACCAGCCGGAAGTGTACAGAGACGCAGAATCCGTTGTCCTCAACCATTGCTCCTTTGATTTCCTCTACTTCATCCCTTAGTATTCTTAATATCTGTTGGCACAGATAATCAAAGTCAAACATTTACTTTTGTAGGTTCACTAGGATGACAAAATACCTATAATCTAAGGGTTGTTGAGTCTATAAAAGAGGAGGTTCACTCGGATGATAAAATACATATAAGACCGGAATCCAATTATATAAGAAAATTGACACTACTCTCTACTCAAAACCTTAAGTCTTTATTTTCTAATTTCTATCGAACACGAGACTTTGACTCATACTTGAATTCCCAATAAGGATTCAATGTGATTCTCGAACTTGCATAACATTTTCCAGAAACCCAGATAAAACCATGAAATAGTCTATATTATTTTGTAATTGTACTGACCTCTCGAATTGCTGGCAAATACTTCTTGGCAGGTTGAAAAGGAACTTCAGTGCACTAAAAATGAAAATACTTACATTAACTAACTATTTAAGAGAGACATTAAGTAAGAAAACACAAAGTAGTGGTACTGTAACATATCTTTAAGCTTTTTGTTAACAGAAAATGATGACATTTCACAAATGTTTGATTCTGAAAAGACTAACAAAAATTATGAGGACAGAGTTGCTCACGCTTTTGTTAATGGAAATTTCAATATGCTCCCCTGCAGAGGATGTAATTGGCACTGATGGTGCCATTATGTCCATGCCATGGCTCCCAGCATAATACAAATTGTTCAACTTCACGAAATCTTGTACCTAAACCATAAAATAACAAGAGTTAAGACTTATAATTAGAACTGGGGCATCAATTTGAATAATTGATCAACTAACCTTATCTCTACTTCTTCCACTAATGATCGCTGTTGGAAAATAAGTAGCAACTTCATGTACTGTAGCACGCATCTGTCATTTACATTATACACCTCATTCAATCAATTAAAATTTCTACAATTGAATTTAACATGAAATGGTTATGTAATGTGGTTAATTACCTCTTCAGACATGAAAGCACGATCTGGATCATTTACAATTGGGGATAAGGTACCGTCATAATCCAAAAAAAGGATGATCCTTTTCTCTGTGGCAGTTTTCATCAACCTTTCAAATGAGTTCAATGCTGAAGGGTGTCTTGCCTAGTCAAACAAACAACTAACATAAGCAATGCATCAATAGACACAAACATTCTCATAAACTTTAGTACTATAATGTACATGCATATGTTGTTTTGTTTTGTTTGTCCTGAGAATTTCTTGTATCATGTTTCTGTGTAAATGGTGTGTTGTGAGGAAACAAGAAAATAAGTTCTTCAGAAAATAATTTTCATATTTTAATTATAAAAATGTTACTTTTATCATTGTAATAAAAAAAAGGGAAGCAACTAAAGTGATTTTATGTTTTACTGAATTCGTACTTACCATCCATGAATCATAACCAGACAAAATGTAGCTGGAATTGGTTTGGGAATGATCAATCAAATTCGGTGTGGTCCTTTGGATTAATGAATTTTCATAAACATCAATTGGGACCTCCTTTGCTTTGAAAATTGGTTGTGGTATCCATTTAGTACTATGTGAATGGGATGTTTGAAATCCCATAATCTCTTTTAACTGCATCAACTTCCTCTTGATAATCTAATATATGCAACAAAATTAAATAAGAAATAACTGGTTAGATTTTTTTCTAAACAACAAGAGAAACTATGAAAGCATGTCTTGGATTTACCTTGAAAGTGACAAGGAGAAGAAATATATAATTCATATTTAGTTGAGATCTACAACACTAATTATTACTTCCAACTCTTACACAAGCTAATTTCCTGAAAAAAAAAAAATAGTAAAGATATAAATTCAAATCATAACATTAATTTTATCAATCATTAAACAAATGGATGAATAAACAGCATAAATGCTTCAATATAATATGTCAATGATCAAGCATAAACAAATATTTCCATCATTTTTTTTTTCCACTTGTGGTCTCTTATCAATCTTAGAACAACAAAAATCTAAATAGTCTATATTTGTTTATGGGCTCCAAGCCCAACTAATAATTGCTGCTGGCAAGAAAAAGGTTGGTAAAAATAAAGCTTAAGTATCTGTGGGTCCCACTGTGAGAGTGAAATGATGATTGTGATCTACATGTAACAACAAACCATAACTATTAGTCTATTTCTTTCAACCTTGTCCTAAATTTTATCCTATATTTTTTTAAAGGTGGTTGGTAGTAAAATAATAAAAGAAAGAAAAAAAAAATATTTTTTATAATTAAAAAATTATACTTAAATGATATTTTTTGTTGAGCGAATCCGGAAGCAGATTTTTTTCTTATATATTTTATTTGCATTTATTGTTACACTTATTATTTGAAAATACATATTTTTATTTCACTAAAAACGAATTTTAAGTACTATAAAAAAGCTATGGATATTTTGTTTTCAAACAGCATCTAAAACTACATAAAATTTTAATAAGTTAGAATTTAGGTGCATTTATTTGAGTATATTTAAACTTTTCATGAACTTTTTTATTTTCAGAACTCAAATTTAATATCTTATATCATAGTTTATGAGAAATCAAACTTCAGTCAATAATTTGTAAATAAGATAGAACAGCTTTTGCAATGTTCTCACAGAAAAGAAAAAAGAAATATGTTTAAATTTCTACACGTTTAACCAAACCAAAATTAAATAAATAATAGGTTCTAAGCAGCGCACACAAATACACACTTCTATTCTTTAATCTTTACAGTGTGTGCCTTTTTTTAAAAGTTACCATCTATAATCAATTATATATAAAATAATCACACAGATTTAATTTAATAAACTCGTAATAATTTATAAAATTATTTTTCATTTATCATGTCAAATTACTGTTCATACTGTTTTGATCAAGATTAAAATAATTTGATTTATAAAAAAAAAAAAAAAAGATACTGAACACATCTAAACATACTCAATTTTGACTAAAAGTCCATATACTTGAAACATAGCTAGCAAAAGAAAAAACATAACAAAGGTATAATAATTATGCTCTAGTCAAATGGTTCACATTCTTCATGGAATCAACTAACATGACTGTCCAACAAAATCATGACATGAACTGGTCTCATAGACAAGATTAGTTATTGTATTTGGTTGCTACTATTTCTATCCTGTCCGAAAAAACTTCAAACTAAAACATAGATTTTATATAAGGAAGAGCTAGTGGACATAAGAAATTGGAGAAGAACTTATGAAAGTCATGGATTGCTAATTATTTCAAGAAGTGCTTAAAATAGTTTTGATCTAGGAAGTCATTTTCATCAATCAAGTTCCACAGCAACTCCAATAAGCAAAAAAGTATTGTGTCCATTTTCAATCATTCTGGAAAAACCATCAGCTAACAAATGTTTTCAATGGGCCAAGTAACTAAGGAATAAAGTAGTTGCACAACATGGACGTCATTTTCTGTATGTAAAATTTTTTATCTCTGGTTTAGACAGAAATGCATGAAAACAACACAAAAAAAACAAAAGTACAATACATTATTGAAATACAAGATTTGACAAGTTGTCTTCATACAAAGACAAAGTTTGAAAGACTTCCATAGGTAGGGTAGGATATTAGTCTATTCTGACTCAGATGACAGTGACACAAGCTAAAAAAAGTTGGGAATTTAGGCCTACATCCACGGAGTAACTGATCTATGTGTTGGTTAATGTTTTGGTTCCACTCAACTACCCTTATCTCCTTCTAACTGAACCACTTCCTTTACTCTTATTACCTTCACTAATCCAATCAAGCTCTAATATAACACACACATACAACAACTTATATCAATAATCTATCAGACACTCTCACATGACAAACCAGTAGCTAGGCACATCATCTTTTGCTAGTGGTTTCATAATGAGAGATTAACAGTAACATACATAATAATACTTCTTCTAGCTCAGATGAACTCTATGAGGGGACTTGTTAAACAACTTCAATAAAATAAGATAATATGCAAGATAATACATAAGGAAATGCTAGCTGGGGGAAGTGAAATTACAACAAATATATGTTTGTTCTTCTAAGTGCACTAAATAAGGTGAAATAAGTTCTTGAACAAAAATGCTCCTTCAGATCATTGCAGATCATATAGGAGTGTAAAACGGTTTCCATTGAAAGAATATATAAGCTTTACCTGCCATTGAATGAACAAATCTTTAGCTTCACTGGGAATTGACAAATAGATTAGACAAAATTTGGAAAATGACTTTTACTTTCCTTAGAAATAATTAAAACAATAAATTTTATCTATAGCTGTATGGTTAAATCAGACAGAGTGTTTGAGATTGAATTAAATGTCCATTCATATAGTGTTTTTTGACAACATTTCATATCCACAGATTATTTTGCTTGTGATATATATATATATGTATATATTTCTTTTCTATCAGACATGACTTTGTCCCTCAAATCTCAGAATAAACAAAAACATAATGGTTACCAAAACAGTTTGAACTCTGTTTTATCCTCTAACGAAAAGTGACAAACAAGGTTGGTGAATCTGTTATTAAATGAAAGTAACCACATATTTCTGAACAGTATGAAAAAGAAATATAGGAAACCAACATAACACTAAGAAAGAAAAGAGTAAACAAGAGGGATATGCATCAACATTACACGTGTAACAACAAGAAAACACATACTTTATTATCTGTTAAAAAAAGAATAAAGATACTCTGAGAAAAATGACTCTTGACTTTTGAGGCCCAGAGTGTGAATCCAAATAAAAACTACCAAGAAGTTAATTTAATCATATACGGACAAAGAGAGATTTCACGTGTCGGTTAACACAACACAGAGGTTCAGAAACCAGGAAGTGTAAGTGTACCGGACATTCAAGTACGACAATCTGGTCAAATCTAAAGAAAACTATTGGTACCTAATGCTGAACACCATTACTTCTTCTCCAATAAACAACTCTATAATCAATTCATTTAACAAATATAGCAACACAAAATCGACAAAATTTTCAACAGTTGGGTCAAACGTATGAATTATGACAATTGTACACTAGTACTATATGTACTACTTAATTATGCAGAAGTATATACTTTTAAGAATAAAAGAAGAATGAACTTACCTTTGACCTACAAGTTAGCTAATCAGTAAACACCTTCGTGCAGTATCAGAGGCACATGAATCAAAATTCCAAATTATAGCTATAGGTGTTGTACATATAACATACAAATATTATTTTTTTACTGTGTGACTAGAAATCATTATTCCAATAAGTGCAGCAAAAGGTTGATTTTAATTCAATTGGTTTCAGCTTCCAACTTATATGTTTAAGGAAACATAAAAATATCTGAAGAACAAACTCCCTACTATTAGTTCAAACAAGAAATACCAACCTTTTTTACTGTAAAACTGTAAAAGTAACATATTCATTTATTACACATCTAACTGTGGTATGAAAGAAGATCATTATATACAGTCTAGTATTTTTGCAATTTACATAAAACAAAAAAATATATATTTTTTCAGCAATACACTACAACTGTTATCCTTTAATTAAAAGGCAAAATACAAGTCAGGCATCAAAGATCTGGAGACTATTTAGTAGATTCAATGCACTTCTCCTATTCTACAGAGGACAAAATCTAGCTCTTAAACATTTGAAGATTTTGTACAGAAATCTTGTTTTTTTTTTTTTATTTGTTTTCTGCTAACATGTTGATTTCACATACCCACAGAAAGACTGGCACATATATTATATATTATTTATACATTGAAACAAGTTTTTCTCTTTCTTAAAATAAATGTAGTTGTCCTGGGTTAGTTGAGTGTTAAAGACTCTGAGGCTTGTTGTAGCAGCTACATGCAATCGGCAATTCCACTTGTTTCTCATTTCATAGTGGAAAATGCTAGAAAAAGACTAAAATATAAAAAAAAAATAGAAAAGAAAAAATACATAAAAGGATAATATTATACAAGAAAAAAAAGAAAAATAAAGAAGAAAGTAGAAAGCAGAGGAAACCATGATAAGTTGACACGATAAATAAAGTGCATGAAGGAAGAGGTTTTTGTGAGGAAATTAAAGAAGTGTCCAAAACCAGACACAGAGACAAAACATTTTCTATGGACTACTGACTTTAACCGTTATCAAGGCACATGTCCTTTCATCCAATCTCTAGCTTACTACTCAGTTGGACCCTTTCTACTACAAAACTGATTTGCGTCGGACCGTGGGCCTTACCGTGGGCCTGACCGTGGGCCTAACTCAGTGCCACATGTACGGTACACATATTGTGGCGGAAGAAAACCCAAGAGCGCGTGGCAGCAACCTTCATGGACCCCAGATGGTTTGTTTTGAGAAATACGAAAAAAGATAAAGAAAAATCCAAAAAACTGAATTCCAACCGCTTTTTTCGTTTCTCGTGCATAAATCCCTTTTTTTTCTTCTACTTTTTCCCATGAAACCAAAAAACCATGATTATTATTAAATGTAGAGGAAAAAAAGAAAACAATAATGAGATGGGAGCCGTGGCTAAAAGGGAATCGAAATAGAGGAAAAAATTAACATCCGATGAAGATGAAGAATATGAGAAAAAGATGCAAAGGTGAAGAATATAATCTGACCGACAGTTATTATTATTATTTTACAGAAACGACAGAGAATGGAATAGAATGGAAGCTTGGTTGAGGATAGCACATAAGAAGGACATGCAATGAAGAAAAATGAAGATATTGGATGAGTAATGACATATGGAGAAGGGGAGCAAGAGTAATATTGACATTATGTTCTAATCCAAGCAAAAGCAATGGTTAAAGCAATAAAAATGACGGAAATTTGCAGAGAAACATGGATGATGATGATATATACATGACTTAGTGAGAAAATAGAGTCTTACCAAGATTATGCAGTGGTTACTGTGATGCAAATAGTTGCTTTGTTGTGATCTCTGAGAAAAAGAAGATAGATAGATAGAAAGAAGAAGGGTGTGAAGGGGAGAGAGGAAGGAGAAGGTATGTAAGAAGAAGGGAGGTATTTATAGGAGGGGGTTTTGAGGACTATAGGGTTTGGTGAATGCCAAGTGCAAAAGGTGGGCCATGCAGAGGAGAGATTCCATTAACTGCTATTTTGAACTTGCATGATTTGGGATTCAAACATTAAACAATATGCAATCACTAATATAGCTCTAAATTTGTTGTTTTGGCAAATTTAGTATTTTCTAAACACAGTCCTCTCTCAACACTTTTTTTTTTTTTGTCTTCGATATTTCTATTTTCCTTTAATGTAAACAAAAATCTATTTCTTTTCTTGTTTTTTCTTTATTACTATATTTTTTCCCTTTTTTTTTTTTTACTTTGCAAGGTGAAAATCTATTTATAAAGATAATTCAGGATTTGATTTCCCATTTGGATTTTACCAAGGATACTAGTATAACTTCAAAATAGACCTATTTGGTAGGAGTGAGATTTGTTAAGGGCTAAATAAAAACATCAAACACCTTGTTACTTCAAAATAGATCTATTTGGTCTATCATTAACTATTTATTGAAAATGTCGAATTTTAAGCTTTTAAAAAGGAAAACACTGACAATTAAATCTAATGAAGCAAGCAAAGTTGTCTACAAACATATACAACCTAATATTATATGATATAGAAATGTTTTTTTGCACACGTGTAATAATTTGCACACACTATACTATATTATATGTCTAAGTGACACTGGACAGATTGGAGTATCATAAACAGCACAAACAGAATAAAAAGATAAAGTTAGAAATATATAGACATTATCACATGCTTTCTGATAGACCACACTAATTATTGATGTGTGTGATGTTTTTCTCTTAATATAACAATAAACTTGAAATTTTTGGAGTTACTTTATAAATTTAGACATTGCAACATATGTACATGGGAATTAAAGACCATAACATTTGTACTTATAAATGTTTATTATAATATGCAAATATAATAAACTTGTATCATAAGTTTAATAAATTTATATAAAAGTGTTATAATATATTAAGTTGAAACTTTTTTTATTATTTAAACTGTAGAAACTATCAAATATTTTTTATTTTTAATGTTAAATTTTTTTTTATTATGGTTTGAAACAATATTTTATTTTAATATTATTTATAATAATATACTCCTATTTTATAAATAAATTATTAAATTTTAAATCATTATATTAATTAATTCAGTGACTAATTTAAGTTTAAATGTAAGTGCATCAATATTAAACTAAAAAAGTAATTTACTTTAGTTTTTCTTTTTTAGAATTAATAAAAAAAGGTTTTACTATCAAATATCAAGATTTGGTGGTAGTAGTTTATATTGTGTAATACTTTTTATTATCAAAATACCTTGAGTTTGAATTTCTGATTTAAGGAAAAGTAATTAATTAATTCTTTGTAAACATGGTCATTCATTCTTTCACCTACAATTTATAGGAACTTTTATTTTTATATATTGATCTATATATTTGATATGTTTAAACATGGTCTAACATGGGTTAGTTAAAAATAGATTAGGTTGGACTAATTTGTCAATTCAAAATAGATTAAATTTTATAATCCGACTTAGTTTATATTTGACTATTTGATTATCATGTCGACAAGTCTTTTTTTTTCTATAATTGAAAGTCTAATATCACACGGAAATAAGTTGAAATTTTTTATTTTTACATGAAAACAGATTGATGACAAACTCTCAAGCTGTTTATGGGTTGAAAGGGTTATCGTCTGAGCTGTTTTAGACCTTGGTCAAGTTGTATCAGACCTTGACTGAGTTGTATTAGATTTAGTTTAGCTATATCAAACTTCAATCAAACTGTTGTAATGTGTTAATACGAAGTGTCGAGGTGCGGGTTTCAATTTTCTTTAATAAAGTTGTGAGATGCCCTGACTGACCTGTGGGACTAGCCTGCCAGGCTGACGAGCTATGTTGGTTCGGATTCCCAAATTAAAATTGATATTTGTTCCATCTTTTTTAGTTGGACTGACAGGCGGTCCATCGAACTTGATCCTTTTTGTCATCTTTAATACTAGATTATGTACAAATAACTAGTGATGTTATTACAATAAAACAACTTCATTCAAGATAATCACAAAATCAAATTTTAAACAATTTTGTAAGAATTCAATTAATCATATAATTTATTCCATCACATCATCATGTAAAAGATACAAATGATACATCAATTAATATATACACACACTCAATTAATTAATAAATTCTACTTAAAGTATCGACTGTTAATAAAATAATTAATAGTCACCTTTTAAAAGTAAATACTCTTTAACATATCAGGTCAACTAATTTATGTCTAACCAACTAAGATCAAGCAAAAAATGTTCAATAGTATTTTTGTAAATAATTTGTTAATTTTTATGTTTAATGTCAAACATAAATTTTTACTTTTATGTCGGACTTGAGGGAGATATAATTTTATCTCAAACATACATATGTAAACAGCCACAGCCATCAAACAAAAAAAAATCTTTATATTAGTGACTATTCCTAAACATTTTTTAGGTTGTTACAAATTTCATTTCACTACTGATTCATATATCTAATAAAATGATATTTGCCAAAAACATTACAATACCTCTATAAATAGTCGTATTAAATATATTTTATTAAATATTAACATTTTATCTAACATAAAAATTAGATAAACTATGAACTTATTAGTCAAGATAAAGGTGAGTTAATTACAAGTGGCATATATACTAATGTCATGGTATGCAAGGGTTGCCTCAATTTTTCACAACTTCATAACTTAATCTATTTATTATACCATAGGTTCCTTACTTATAACACACAAATTTAATAAAAGTTTAGAAATCGTTTGAAACTTGAGACCTCTAGTTTTTATATATGTATATCATTTGAACAAATTATATTTAAATTATTACAATATCACTCATTGATAACATTGAAATAAATTAATCCATGAATATCAATCATTTAAATCCATTAAACTAATAAATATTCCATATCGTCACATCATATAGCATATTTATTTAATTATATTGATTCATAATTCAAAAATAACTCAGACAACAAAAATCATAACAAAGTTTATAAATGGCAGAAAACTCTATACTAGTAGATATTATAGATAAAACATGTGATGGATTCTAAACGAATATTTTTATTGAATATTGATAAATAATGAATATGAGTATTTAATTACTGTTTGTTAATGGAGTGAATACTGATATTTGAGTACTCGTACTCGTACTCGTACTCGTACGTATAAATAAAACTAACATCCAATATTACAATTTTCATGAAGACTATTACAAAACCTAATTCAAAAATCATCTAACTGCTCAAAACCTACCAAACAATTGAAAAATTTATTATCCATCCTTAACCATTTATGGTTTCTTCAACCAAGTTAAATTATCTATTTTCAAGTAATTAACCATTTAAACTTACTTACGAAAAAATCAAAGTGTATTTCAAAACCAATTTAAGACTACTAAAAAAAACTATTACACGTTATTTATATCATTAAAATAACAAGCATGGATCAACTCATGATCTAAAGCTACTTAATTTCGTCCAATATTCAATAACTACTCATGCATACCATATTTCTTTATTTCTTCAATCTTAATTTCAATCTATACTTAGCATAATCAAATTTACAAAAATTAGTTTTCTCGTCTAAAAATCTAGTTTACTCCAACCAAACTTTAACAATCTTTGATTCATACAGGAAATTCAAATCTATCTATGAAAAACTTTGATCATTGAATTGAAATTTCATTATGATCTTAAATCAACAGATATTCATCTTTACCTATTAGATTATACACATGCAAGCACATAAACCTATGTATGAAACTACTCTTCATGCGCAACCATAAAAAAAAAAATACACAAAGAGGAACTAAATTTAAATAAAAATATAATTAGTAGTTCTTGTTATCTTTTTTGCTCGTTTCACTATATTGGAAGAATGTATGGATAATTAAAGAGAAGAGAAAGAAAAATTATTTCAAAGAGATACTTATTCTTATAAACTAAAATTTAAGTAATTAACTTTTATTTATAACTTCGACTCATTTTAATTAATTTTACCATTAGACAAAATATCGCCCATTTCCTTCCGTAAAAGTAATATTTCATTATATAATTTTAAAATTTAATATTTTTAACTTGTGGGAGAGGAATTATTACTTTCATTTTTTTCTATAACTTTTGAAATGTGTAACTTGATTTATTCCCATATTTATTCCCAAGTGAAAAAACACATCTATTCCCATAATTAAAAAACTACAATCCTTACTTATGGTTTTATCGAACATTAAAAAACAACAAAGCACTATTAATTATAATATACGACCTTAGTCTTCTTAATATATTTAACAGGCTATACTTCTTTTTTTTTAATTTTCTAACATGTAAGATTTATGAAGCAAATTAGATGTATTAAAAACAATATTTACACGGAGTGCCCTAAATATTTTTGTCTTATTTTTGAACTAAATGTAAAAAAGTTTCATTCAATAATATGAGTAAATAATTTCATTAAATAATGCAATAATATATTTATGTAGTATTTTGCGAACTTGAGTGAGTGATGAATGTATATATGTAGACTTTTTGGTGGGAATGGTAGAGAATAACTTGTTTTTGGGTTGAATGAATTATCAACACTCATTCAGTCTCCTGTTTAGGAGTTTGATATGACAAATGACTAATGTAATTTACAAAATATGAGGACTTTATTTAACAAACAAATACCTCATAATGTGGTTCTAGCTTTTTACTCTCATATATCTCTCACACTGAATCCATATCCACTTATATCACATAAAATCAGAATCTGCTTCAACTAATTTGGAGGTGCCTTAAATTTTTTTATATTTTATTAAATAATACTTTTAATATAAACTTTATTTTTATTATTTTAAATTAAAATTTTCATATATGGAAATAAAATTTATGGGTTTTTATTGTGGAACTGCAAAATGTCAAAACCGATATGGGATAAGATACCGGCTTTTAATTCATCAATCAAAGAGTTTTCTTTTTTTAATTCTTTGGTGGAACTAAAATATCATATTTTAATATGAGAAAGATAATCCAGGTTAATCTTACTCATTTATGTTTAGGGTTTAAATAAAAATAACAATACAAAGAACATATATTTTAATATGATCTTTTATATAGGAGAAGTTTATTGTAAAGTATGTTAGAAGTCATACATCAACTAGTGATAAAATCAACTCAGTATATATATGAATGCAAATCTCATCTTATAAACCTTATAAACTATTTTATAAGATTGAATTAGACTTAAAATCTACTTTTAATGAGTGCAAACTTCACTGCTTATAGTCTATTTCTAACAAAAATATCATGGATATTAGTTTTTATAAGATAATTTTGTAATTTTAAATGGGAGTAATTGAAAAGACAAGATGGTTAAAATATTTCAATTAGAAACCGACAGCTTTTTAAATTTATTTTGAATATGATACATGGTAATTGATTTGGGAATTGAAATATGTGCCGTGCAAGTCATATTATAAGCAGGAAAAATCTACACGAAAGTCACTCTGTGAAATATGAGCTATTCTTAATATAAAAAGAAGGTAATTGATAGTTAATTTTTGTTATTAGAATGAATATGTTGGTAGATATTATTGAAAGCAAAGAAAAAAGAAAAATATTATTATAATGGAATGAGCAATTTAAGGAAAAAAAGAGCATTAGATAGGAAAGTGAAGTGAATATAAGGAATTGACTCTAGGAAGGTCTGGAACATAAAGGAAAAGGTAAAAAGAGGAAAGAGAAGGATACTAAAAAAATGCATTTGCTTTAAGTTTCGGTGGAAATTTTGGCAGATTCTCTGACGTTGCGTAAACCATGGTACACTACAACAACAGATTGTTAGAAATGTGAGGTCAAAGAGGAAAAGCAGAATGGTCGAAGAATCATGCAGAACAATGCATAGTCGGTGAACATAGTCACACTGAATTCTATATTAATATTCTTTGCTACACAGACTCAACTCTGCATTCACATTCTTTCTAATATCAATTTTTTAAAAATTATCATCAAATCACTATGTTTTACTTTCTTTTAATTTTTCCATGTAATCTATCAAATGGAAGATTTTGATAAAATTAAAAAAAAATTCAAGAAAGACTTTGAATTTTAATTGATATCTGGCTTGAATAATCCAATTCAATTTTCTTCTGTTTAACTTTTTGTCTAATTTGACTTTTTTACTTATAAACCTTCTTTAACTTTATAAAATAACTTTTATTATAAAATTGTTAATAGAAAATCAATTAATTGTATGTAATAAGTAATAAATCTTGTTTTTAAAAAAAAATTGTGTAATTTTTTACAACTTTTACACTCAATAATTTGGTTAGCAATTATACTAGTTAGTGTATAACAAAAAATTTAATAAAAATTATTTACAATTATAATATTAGATTTTCATTCATTTTATTCTTATACATTTACAAATATTTCAATTTTACACTTAAAATCAATTCACAAACATTCTTAAATTATATTATTAAAAATTTTAAGCTTATAATCACTTATAAAGTTTTGAATTCTCGATCACTACTGAAATCATAAATTAATTTCAAAAACATAAAATTATTAATAAATAAAAATTTATTGATAAATAAAAACATTTATTAGACATCTAATTTCAAATTTAGATTTTAAAAATATTTTTCAATACATCAAGTGTCAAATATCACAAAAATCCACAATAGATCAAATATTAATTTGAATTGGAAAAAGACTCACACATATATTAACAATACAATTTTATAAAAAAATTAATTTATATTTTACATTTAATCTCAAACAAATAGTATTTACTCACAGTAAAAACTTAGTGTTTTTATTTTTATCTTATAGTCTAGCCAAGAACAACCTTATTAAACACAAATGCATATGCATATTGCTTTTGCGTATGAGATTATTAGACCAAGCAACTTCATCTGACAAGGTTGCTTATAATATACTACTAGAAAAATAAGAGTAAACAAAAATATTATGTAACATTAAATATGACTATTGAAACAATAAGGATCTAGAATAACCTTTTAATGTTTTCTATTTCAGTATTTGTTTTGAAATTTTTCATTGGGTCTCTCAAATTCAAAATGTTCACTTCACCACATAGTTTATTATTTTACATTATCTGACATGACATCTCCGATTTAGTTTTTAAATATTACATAATTAATAAAATATGTATAAAGTTCAATATTAGAAAAGTACCACAATAAATAGTAAAATAGTATAATAATATCTATATTTTAAAAAATAATTATAGATATCTTTTTAAAATATTTATGCCACAAAACTGATAGTTACGTAAAAAGTAATAAAAATTAAAAGACTGAAGGGATTATGTGTTTGTTTGTTCCTAAGTCAATTTGAAGACTTGACTCGTACTAGGCTCAGGAAATTTTGGGTTATAAGAAGAAATTGTTAGGAATATGAGATTAAAGAGAATGGATAATGATATTTAGACAACTTTTTGATAACATTTAAACATTGATTACGTGTTAATATGTGATTGGTCAAAAATTATTTTACAATAATAATAATAATCATAAACATTATTGTAAAGTAATTTTTGACCAATCACATATTGACACGTGATCAATGTTTAAATATTGTCAAAAAATATTGTCTAAATATCATTATCAACAGAGAAAAAGCATAATGGTCCAAGAATCATGCAGAGTCGGTGAATATAGTCAATACCATCATCCTTCACTCTTATTACCATTTTTTACTAATACTAAAGAAAATAAATATCCCCTCAGGTAAAGTGAAATATTACTATTTTCTAAAAACATAATCTTTAATTTTAACTCAAAAATACATTAACATTTAGTTCCAAATAAAATAAATCAATCCAATGATCACTTTAAGTACAAGATATTTTCAAACATTTCTTTTTTTTATATTTATATTTTACTTTGTAACTTTCCTAAAATATTATAGACAAATAGATATTTTTCTTCATAATCAAATACAAATCCAATTCATATAAAACGTTAACATTACTTTTAACTTAAAACTTAAACTAATGAATTTATAGATTTTAATTATTATAAGCATTTAATTTTTTCTTTTGTATTCATGTAGAATTTAGACTCGCGTAACACATATCAATTGCTGAATTCTTTAAGTGAACATATAAAAAAAGTTCAGATAATTCGGCAGATTTGGATATTGTTATTTAATGTCAACTTTTATTTAAAATCATTAGAGAATAATTGTAAATTTCTTTTCTCATATTAATATATATTTTCCGACTTTAAATTATTACAAAAAATATTTTATGTATAAATTAATATATAAAGTAGTTCATCATAGCATTCTTTCTAACAAACAATATATAAAGGATTAAATACAGTTTATAATTTATTTAAAAAAGAAAAACACAAATTTTTATTGTTTAAAAAAATATTTAACCTTTTTCTTTATATATAATATGTCATTCATTTTCATTCAAAAAGAAACTCCCAACTCCACATTTCAATTCCTTAAGAAAATCTATTAAAAAAAATTCTTATATTAAAAGAAACATTTTAAAAATCAATTAAAAAAATAACATTTTTTAACATGGGAGATTTACCCAAACACCCCTATGGACTAGGTCTCTCATAAGGAAACCAAAAGTTTATAAAATATGGTAGTGAAATAAAGAGCAATATTTTGTTATTATGAGCAATCTAGTAAATAAGGAGAAGAAGATTTGGCTTTCTTCAAATTCCTTGAATTTGAACCATCAAGAATTTTCCATGAACCTTCCTTCACCATTTTCAATTAAATAAAATCAAGATTCAAATTTCCTGTGTGATTCTCTGTCTCTTGCAGATGACATTTGCAAAAATGTCTTCCAACAAGAGACACCATTAATTCAATTTAAAGGAACACTTTTCTTCACAAAATCTACGAAGCTAGCATGTTGTTTCCTAGAATTAAATTACAAAGAAAACAGGACAGTTTTTTTTTTTTTTTTTTTTTTATGAGATTCAGAAGTGGAATATTGAGAAGTATATATTTCGAAAGATGACGTAGGATGTAAGACTTTGTTACCTGACAATCATGCAAAGCAATTGTTCATTTAATTAGGTTTTAAGTAAATTCATAGGAAAATTATAAATTTAAAATATAGTGACCATATGTGGCTTTTTTTCTTTTTTTATAATACACATAATGGTTTTATATCACAGTAATTGAAATTAATAAACAATTTAAATATTTCAGTATTTAACATGAAATATTATTTAAGAACGAAATCATAACATGAGTTGTAAACTTGAACAATATCTCAAATGTGTTAATTGATTCAAACAATGTGTAATTATTGGATTTAAATGTGTAGGAGAAAAACTAATTAAAATTGAAGTTAACATAAAAGAAATGTGATGATATAAGAAGATTTTCAAGATTTTGAGAGGTATTGGCTAGAAAAAAGAAGGTGTTGGGAAGAACATGAAAATTGGGATGAAAATTTGCATGTCTGAAAAGAGTTAACTAAAATAGTGAAAAGATATTTTTACTTTCAAAAATTATTCAATACAAAACTTGTAAGTGTTTGAGAAAAAGTTTCAAAGAAAAGTAGTGTAGAAAAAGCCTTCCTGTCCTCAAATATCTAACATAAAAAATGAACGATGACATTTTCCTAAATAAAATAACTATTTAGACGTTAGTTATGAGGGGGTCTGACGTCTAAATATTCATATACGTTGACTCCTCCCGAATGGACGCCAAAACTAAACGAAAAAATAAAAAAAATAATTTTTTATTCTATTTAGACGTCAACTATGGGGGCCTGACGTCTAAATACTCATATACGTCGGTTCCTCTGAATGGATACCAAAACTAAACGAAAAAGTAAAAAAAAAAAACTTAATTTTTTATTCTATTTAGACGTCGACTATGGGAGGCCCGACGTCCAAAGGGTCAGCTCTGAAATCTAAAAAGTCACATTTTGACTCCATTTAGACGTCCAGTCCCGTCACTCTGACGTTTATAACCATTAGACGTCAGCCACCCCCATCCCGGAAGTCTAAAGTGTGTGTCAAAATAAATTTTTAAATGCTTTAAACGTCCGTTAGGCGAGAGAGTTGACGTTTAAAGCCATTTAAACGTCGGCTAGGGGGAAGTCAATGTCTAATGGTCTGTTATTACTAAACCCGCGCATGAGGCAACAGTTACGCGCACTCACTGTTCATCATATTCCTCGTTTTTTCTCTCCACGGGCTACGATTTTAAGGTTCGTTTTCTCACTTTTTCATTGTTTAAAATTAATGTTACTCTGATTACATTACTCTTTGGTGAATTATCTTTCATTTGAACTGATTAAAATGCGTTTTGGTGTACTTTTGCTCGTGTGCTTGGTCTTCGTGACTACTTTGGCCCTACACAAAAAAAAACACTCAATCCATGAATCAGGAGGCATTGAGGAAGATGGATCTTCAGTGGGAGGAAAGACTCAACCAAAGCATGAGATCAATTGAGCAACGATTCATGGAGCAGCTACAAGAACAAAAGGAAATACAAAGAGCGCTTGAAGAGAAGCTGCATTCCATGACGTAGGGCACCATAGTTGCCCATTGAAGCTCCCACAACAGATGTCTGACCTGTGTAGTCTGATGTCTATATAGACATCTCACTATGGGGTCCGACGTCCCATTAACGTCTCCCATAAAGACTTCGGGTCGGGATCAGACGTAAAAAGCCCAAAATAATAGACGTTAAAAGTCTTTTCTGCACTAGTGATTAAGAATAAAACCCAATGTATAGAAAGGGTACAGGGGAAACAAATATATACAAGGAAGGAAAAATAAAAAATAAATAAAACAGTTACAACAGAAGAAGATATCTGTTTAGATCTCTATCACCCTCCCTTAAGATGAACATGGATGTTATGCATGTTTAGCTTGTATACAATAATGTTAAAAGGAGAAGGATAAAGAGACTTGGTGAAAAGGTCAACAACTTGATTGGCAGAAGACGCATGAAGAAGCTTGATGAGACCATCTTGATGCTTTTGTCTAGTAATGTGGCAATCAATGTCTATATGTTTGGTTCTTTCATGAAAGATGGGATTCTTGGCAATGTGGATAGCAAAATTGTTGTCACAATAGACTGAGTAAGGAGTCAGACACAATATATGTAAATCTTTTAAAAGATATTGCAGTCATTGTAGTTCACAAGTGAGAAATGCTAAGGACCTGTATTCGGCTTCAGAGGAGGATTTGGAAATGGTGGTTTGTTTCTTTGACTTCCAAGAAATGAGAGCAGTTCCAAGAAAGACACAAAAACCAAAGATTGATCTTCTAGTGGTAGCACAAGTGGCCTAATCAGAATCAGAGTATGCATGAATGCGGAAGGAATTATCAGCAACATATAATAGACCAAAACCAGGAGCATTCTTTAAATATCTAATAATTCTCATGTCTTGTTGCATATGAGGTTGGCGAGGGGTAGAAACAAACTGGCTAAGTTGTTGGACGGCAAAAGCAATGTTGGGTCGCGTATTGGTGAGATAAATTAACCTTCCAATAAGGCGACAGTAAGAAGAAGGATCTGTAAGAAGGAGGCCTTCATCAACATGAAGTTTAAGAGAAGGATTAGCAGGTGTAGGAGCAGGTTTACATCCTAACATACTAGCTTCAAAAATCAATTCAAGACAATATTTTCTCTTATTTATACACAATCCAGCTTGAGATCTAGCAATTTCAAATCCAAAAAAATATTTGAGATCTCTAAGGTTTTTAATGTGAAACTTGTTGTGGAGATGATCTTTAACAGTAGTGATTTTAGAGAGGTTGTTTCTAGATAGAAGGATATCATCAGCGTATACCAGAATAATGGTGATAGAAGAAGGAGAGTGTTGTGCAAAACCAAATTGCCTAAAGTAATAGTCCTTAAGAATCTAGCAGTAACAGAACTTTGATGTGGTAATCGTATAGAAATAGGGGTGATAAGCTATAAAGAATTTAAAAAAAACCTTGAAGAACATATATGATCAGTAACCCCACTATTTATAATCCAAGAAGAAAAATTGGGTGTAGAAGAAGAACCTAATGATTGTGGAGTGCATTGATTGACGTTGGCCATGATAGGAGTATAAGGTTGAGATTGTTTTAACAATCCAATAGTAGCTTCATATTGTTCCTCAGAAAAACTGCATTGAACTTGGGCTTTATCAGATTGAGCAACAAAGGAGTCATTGCAACCGTGTGAAACCACATAAGTTAGGTTGGCAGAGGGGTTGGAGGGAACAAAGTTCTATTTGATGGTGGGTTTATAACCTTGGGGAAGGCCATATTTGATCCAACAATTGTCAGAAGTGTTATTCGTTCTTTGACAATGATCACAGTATTTGGCATGACCGCCAAATTTATTGATACATCCACGTACACGAGCAACAAATGACCCTCCACGAGAAGTATTAGAAGTCTTGTTCTGAGGATCCTGAAAATTGAGATTGGCCATGGAATCTTGTGGAGTTTGAGAGGAGGAATTATGAAATTCACGTTCTTGTTGAAGGACCAAAAAAAAGGGTTTAGGGAGAGCAGACATAGGTTCCATTCCATTAACATAATCTAAGAACAGACTTGAGAAAATTCATCCTTTAACCCATTAAGAAACTTTATGGCAGAATCATCATTGTGCTCTTGTTGAATCTTGGCCAATAAACCACAATTACAAGGAGAGTTGCAGGTACAGTGAAGAATTGTCTTATAGAGAGAAAGTTCTTTTTAGATGATTTAAAGACGGTTATAATATTGAGAGACAGTAGAATCACCTTGTTTACAAGATTGAAGTTCTTCTTGGAGATCGGCGATACAAAATTTATCACAATGAGAAAAACGCTGAAGAAGATCAGTCCAAATCTCGTACGTAGAATCCATCCACATGACATATTGTTTGATAGGGAGAGTCATGGAACGCGTTAGCCATGAGATCACCATCTTGTTGCATCTCTTCTATGCTTCATTAAGAACATCAGCAGGGGGAGGGCAAGAAAGAGTATCGAGAACAAATTTGTCTTTATTCTTGGTTTTAAGAGTCACAAGCATATCATGTCTCCATTGTTGAAAATTGGTATCGGAAAGAGGAGGATTAACAAGAATGAGGGCTGAATTCTCATCAGGATGAAGAAACAGAGGGTGGCTAGGGTTAGAAAGATGATCGGAGAAAGAAATCTCGATGGCCATGAGAGAAGAAGAGATCTTCAAACTGATACCATGTAAATGTTTGAGAAAAGGCTTCAGAGAAAAGTATTATTAAGAATGAAACCCAGTGTATAGAAAGGGTACAAAGGAAGCAAATATATACAAGGAAGGAAAAAATATAAAATAAAGAAAATAGTTAAAAAAAAAAGAAGATCTGTTTAGATCTTTATCAAAACTTGCATTCAATCTTATTAAGTTTGATGTTGAATGAAAAAATTATCTCACTTTGCTGTAATAGTTCAAATGTAATGTTGTGGAAATATTTTGTATAATAAAAATAGAAATAGTAAAATTTGCATAAAAGATAAAGATAAAAATGAAAAAAAAAAACCATTCAAATTATAAATAAAAATGTGTATATATATAAGGCTAAGAAGATAAAATCCTCAATCATAACAAAATTAGGAAATAAAACTCAAGTAAAGCATCATAATTATGTCAATATGTAAAAGTTAAAGATCTAAATTCACTTGATTGAGATAGTTTTGAGGTTTAAATTTTAAAATAGATAATATTTCAAATAGAATAATTGATTAAAATGTGTTTTTTCAACCAACTTCGTATAAGAAACAAAAACAAATAAAAATAAATAATATTTATTATTCTTATTATGTCCAATAGACATATTAGAAAGTACGGTCCAATAAGACCATTAAGCATCTTCATTATGAAGTAATGCAAACTTACATCTATTTGTATAATATTTACATATTACACAACCAATTTCGACAGTTTAATATTATAGTTATTATTTATAATGAGGTATTATTATTTTGTTATTAACTACATTGTTATTATATATCTAAAGTAAATTATTCCAATAAAAACGTAAACCTACAATCAATGTTGATCTTATAAATATAACTATTATTCCATGAAGAATACTCACTTCATAATCAGTCATACTCACTATAATCAAATAAATTATATATTCTTGAGTGTCGAAAAATCCTTTGCAAAGTAAATCTTGGTTCTCTGAATAACAAAAAATTTCATTCTATCCAACAAGTACTCTCAAAGTCATCATTAAAATATTATCAGTTACCCGCCAGTTTATACTCAATATCTCATAAAATCACTTATGATAAACTATAACAATATTATTTCGATATAACTTACATTCCGAACATATAATATAGGTTAAATATGTCTTTTGGTCCTCATATTTGTACCCAATTCTCAACTGAGTCCTCATATTTTTTTTTGTCCCAATTGAATCCAAATATTTGTTAATTTGAAGCAATAAAGCCCTCTCCGTTAACTTTCCACTGACGCCGTTTAAGTGTGATGACATGGATCAAAGATTAGTAGGTTATTTAAAGTGATTCTATTATCTGGAATTTTTATTTAAAAAAAATAGTTAGAAATTTGGAAAACCCAAAGAGAACCAAATAAGGGTTTACGTTTTTAGAATCTGGAGGACCCAGCTTTGGTTGCGCTAGAAACTTGCTTTTCAAGTTCGTCCTCTTTCCTTTTATGTGAGCCATCAGAAGCTTCGAGCTTCTTCTTCTCTGATCTCGCGGACCACCCTACCTTGGAAAACCATTTTTGGCTTGTGCTTAGGGAGTGGTCTCGTGAATGCACAACAGAAAGGGGGCGGAGGAGGAAACTTCTTCTTCTTCCCTCTATTCTGATTCGCAGCAAGGAGGAAGCTTCCTTCTCTTCCTCCTCTTCTGTTTTTTATTGGGTTCTGTAGGGGCTTCTGTGTCTGATATCTAATTTTTGCGAATTGGGATTAGGGTTTTCATTTCAAATTGATTTGGGAAATCATGGGTTCTCTCTGTATTCGAAATTTGGTTGAGATTCTTCTTCCTTGCAAATCGGCGGTGAGGGCTTCTGTGTTTTGCAGCGAGATTGGGTTTTGATTAGAGACTTTAGGGGGTCCTGTTCTTACACTTTTAATTGTGAAATTTGTGTTTTTGACCTTTTGTAATGAAGGATATTTGATGAACGCAATTAGGGGTGGTTCTTTCTTGATGATTTTGTGTGAATTTTTGATTGCAACAGTAGAGCCAGCGGCGGTGAATGCTTTGCTAACTCAGGTAATGTATTGTTTCAAAGAAATGGAATTGTAGAGGATGTTAGGCACCAACTGAAGGGTATTTTGACAAATCTGTTCTCCAGTCTTCTCAGAGTTTTCAAACCATGTTTCTGATTGATAGAGGATGTTACCAATTTTTTTTGGATGATGATTATACTGCTACATAAATCCATTATTTCCTTCCTGGCTCATATTAGAATTTCCCTGAGTTGGAACATTCTCATTCTCAGTGGAAATTTTGATATCTGTAATTTCTGGCAAGGCTGTGACTGATTTCCTTTCCAAATTTCTATCTATTTTTTTTTAAATAAAAATTTCAAGTAATTGAATCACTTTAAATAGATAGAAATATGAAAACCCAATTGGTGTTAGTGGAAAGTTAACGGAGAGGACTTTATTGCTTCAAATTAACAAATATTTAGATTTAATTGGGATAAAAAAAAATATGAAAACCAAATTGAGAATTAGGTACAAAGGACCAAAAGATATATTTAACTTATAATATGTCTCCTTTTATTTCTTAGTTTCGTATCTTTTGGTTGGAAGATGTTTAGGGTGAAAAAAAACCTTTGGATGTGTACTAGGAAACGCTTAGAAAGATTAGAAGAGCGTTGGAAGCAAAGCACTATCCATCCATTAGTGACATCCCAAAGGTAGCACCAACACAACGTTATCATCAGACACTTCACCTCGCCAGCAATTCCTGAACTAACTTCTTGCCAAACAAAATGCAACACAGTGCAAGAACTACTGTCACAGTGCTAATTGCTCAAAATCCCTTTATGAAAAGTGCAAAACTTTCGATAATTATTTCTAGACACTCCAGAACATCGTCAAAGCGGAAGTTATAGCCTAAACAAAGAAGACAATAACAAAGTGCACTAAATCTAAAGATAAAATTTGAATTAAAGGTGAACAAAATTCTTGAATACAAAACTCAGCTAAAATGTTAAAATCAAATATCATAAAATCAAATCAAATCAATTAAAAACTTATACTAAGTCCCGAAATTCATCGGTCAAATGACTTAAACGAAAAGGCAATATCAATTGTTTATGATGAAAACCAAGCCCATGGATTTGAACAAACCCATTGTTGAAGAATTCAATTTCACGATTGAATTTTAATACTACAGACAAAAAAATATATATTAATAGTGCTAAATTATAGAAAAAAAAATGTTTTCAAAATACTTCTTAATACGTCTGCTTAACTCGAAAAATTGACATTTTAGAAAGAAAAAAAAAATGACTTAAGAGTAAAAAAATTATGATTTAGAAACAATATTTTAAAAAATAAATAAGTAAACAGTGACCGGTACACATTCAATGACAATTTTCAGTTTTAGTTTTCTATAAAAAATTACTATATCTATTTTATACTAAAACTTTCAATTTTGGTTAACGAATTGAACTTGATTTTCATACAAGCCCACATATAAAATCAGAGCGCAAAAACCCCTACCCATTAAACATAAACAGATCAAGGGTACCAAAGGTATATAGTTATAATTTTAATCAGTGAGTTACAATTAAAAGACAATGCAGCGTAAAACAGATAATAGCTAAAACATTCTTGTATTGGATATGACACTACAATTAGGAAATGAATCAGATTTAATTAAAATTCATGAGTTTATCACACAAGACAGAACATGCACGTCCATAAACTGGAAGAGTAAAGCACCAGGCATAGGACGACATGAAATGCCAGAACTAGTCTATTCATTTTGCTTGCAGAACGATGAATGATAACTGCCATGTCTGGAAATTATACAACAAAAACCGAAAAGCTGTGGATCCCTTCGACCCATATGTAACACCAAAAGTTTACTATAAAATATCTCTGTCAGGCCTTACAAAATGAAAGAGTCGTGAAAGACTGTATTTTCATCAATCTTCATTTTGATTTCTCAAGCCTATTGCATCATCAGTCACACAAACATTTCTATTCTTTGCATTCTTTTTTTCTGTTTACTACCCTCGTTTAACATTTCTGCTCTACAAGGTTTTTATGCATTCTCTGTCCCATTTCACAGCAGGTGAAGCGAGCCTCATTTCTTCCCCATAGATCCTATGCATTATCTGATGTTTCACTAGCTTCTGTGGTTATCTGAAGGAGGTCTAAAGGAGTGGCGGCTGGATCCAACTCTCGACAACCTTTTGGAGCATTCTGAGCTTCTTGGCCAGTCAACAAGCAATTAGGAACCTGATGAGAGAATCGAAACATTTCCTCTTTAAGAATCCTCCTCTCCTGATCACGATCTGCATGCCTTTGAAACACAGTCCTAAAACCAGATACCTTAACTAGAGGGGTAACTAATATGCCCTGTTCTTCATCGAAATCTTCGAGCACCTCCACCATATCATACTTGTGTATCACTTCATCTGGGGTATGTTCATTCCAATCAGGAGACCAGTTCCTGTAAAGAGCCCAGACTTCCCCCTTTCCAGGAAAGATACGAACAACACCTCTCGTGCCTTTTGTCCACCTAACCTTGTGAGAGAAAGAATTTAATGATTCAGATATTTCGTGCTTGCCAGTTCTGAAATCCCCACAAGTCTTATAAAATCCAGAGCCCACCCAATCTATTGGGCCCAATTCGCTGTTGCTTCGAGAATTAAGCCAACTGATCCTCATTTTAAATGGCTTTATAGAGATCACCTTGTGAATTCTAGCGTAATATCGAGGCATTCCATCATCATCATCGTACGCAGCCCACACCTGGTCCTCAGCAAAGGAACTTTCATCTCTGTCCAAATCAAAGTTATGAAAATCAGGGTCTGGAACATTGATGGTAACATAAGCTTGATCACTTCTGACAGGGAAAGAATCAATGTTTGGATGCCTGTTACCATTGACAGCAGGCTCTCTCAGCTTTTCTGAACCAGTTGTTAATGTGCTTTTCTGTCTCTTATTTTCTTTATCCCTGTTAATCTTAGCTTCAGCCTTTGATTTCCATTCTTGAAGTTTCTTACGAATTACATTGCGTGACTTGTCCATCAACATGTTTCGTAATTCAAACATTGACAATTCCCTTGTGCTGTAATGCTTGCCAGGCAGACCTGAAAAACCATAATTCCTTTCTGCTTCCAAGTTAGCCTTTCCTGATTCAGAAAAGCTTCCCAGGCCAGCTGCTCCATGTCCCCCAGTCATATGATTAGCCATGTATCCTTGATAGCCATTAACTCGAATATCATCTGTCCTCCTTTTTTTCATAGGTTTTTCAGCTTTGTGAAAGGAACCATCTCTCCTTACTTTCTCACTTGCCTGCTGCACAACACTTGCAGCTTGAGCTGCAACAGATGTTGATCCATCTGTGCTACCAAAACCAGCCATTCTATTGTGAGAACCCCACTGAAAGTTCGTATTATTACTTCCAGCATGGTGTTGAGAATTTTGATGTCGTTGTTGATGAGAAGACCAATTTGGTGGCTTAAAAACATTTGGTGGTGGACCCCTCTCTACAGCAACAAAAGCTTCATTACAGTTTGGACATAAAAGGGTGTGGTTCAAATAAATCCTGAGATATTCATAATGTGTCCTGCACCGATTGCAGATCGTCCAAAAGGTATCAGCTTTTTTATGTGGAGGAGGAACTGCAGTTGAAGGTGCCCGACCATTATTATTTCCAGTCCTGACATTTGAAGTTACATTCTTCTTTAAATTATAAAAACCATTTGAACTGGGTGCATCTGATTTAGATCCAACATGGTTGGAAGTATTATGCTGGAATCCTTTCAAACTCCTCTTCTGGTTATATTCAAGTCTCTTGGTCTTATCTGATAACAAACTCCATGCCTCTGAAACCAGCTTAAATGCACCCTCTGCGCCCAAAGACTTGTTTTTGTCAGGGTGAAGGGTGAGAGCCAGCTTCCTGTATTGCTTCCTGACAGTCTCCTCATCAGCAAAGGGACTCACTCCAAGTATACCATACCAATCCATTTCTCCGCTTACTTTATTGTCAGCAGATATATAAATATCAATTGTTGTCAAGAGCTGGGTAATATCCTCCAAATCAGGATACAGATTTTGAGCCTTGAGAGCAAATTTCTTTGCACCAACATATTCCCTTTCTGAAAATTTCCTCTCTGCTATTTCTTTGGCCCTAACTGCCTCATCTTTGTTGCACTCCATTATCCAGTAGTCTTAATTATCCGTAAGTTACTTCCTCAGGTAATTAAGAGGCAGAGAGATTGACCACGACTACTGGATTTTATATCAGGCCTCCTCTGCTTGAGGAAGCTCCTCAACCATGTACCTGAACCAATGGAGAGAGAAATTGAAACACAATGACTAAATTTCTTAAGATTTTAGTGTGCTAGGCAACAATTATAAGTAAACCAACTCTTCAAAGTACATATGATAATACATATTCAAAACTATTAATGACAAAAGCTGAAGTTTATGACATAGTGTCAACATTTTATGAAGATCTTCCGTTTTAAATAATTAGATGTGTGATCAGTTACATTGCACTGCACAGGAAACCTTTATCATCATCCGTATGGAACAACATAAGTGTCAGTAATGTCTAGGGAAAATTATAAGATTATTTAGTAGGTCAACATAAATTCAAAATGAAGAAATAAGAAGAATGAAAAGACTCGTCTGTTGCTTGTACCTTAAATCCTAATATTCACAGGCATGGACATATTCACTGATCAGGCCTATTGACTAAACACGCCAATATTACAGTGCGATTTAATGGATGGAAACAAATTATGTGGGAGTAACATTTGCTAATGTAAACATTTGTTTACTATCGGGCAGTCCTGGGTAATTGGGTATAAAGAGACTGGATAATTGTCTTTTCCTCACTTGCAACATTAGGCGAGGATATCATAAAACTTACATGGTAGTGACTGATACAATTACAAAGCCCGATTAAGTCAACAAGTAGCCTTAATTGAAAAGCAGAGAAGGTAATGTGTTAGACATATTGGTGCGGCACCAACAGAGGAAAATATGATACTAAGTTGGTTAAGGTAGTTAGGCCAAAAGCAGAGATCATAGAGATGAGGAGTGTAAAATGCATGACTTACAATCCCATGAAAATGGGAAGAGGGAGACGACAAAGAACATTGGAGGAAGTTGTTAAAAGGAATCTCGTGGTGAAAAACATATCAAAGGATCGGGTCTTGAATTGAGCCAAATGGTGTCATGCGATTCATGTAGTGGACTTCATCTACTGAGATAAGGCATTTGTTTATCTTATATGGCAACAAGACAACCCACATAGACAAAAAAAAAAAATCCAACTCAAACACTTAAACAGAATCCGTCCAAGTGTAATCAAAATAAATTTCCGAAACTTGGTTCTCCTTCATTCTAAGTTATTCAGTGACACTGAAATTTAGACCGAGCTCAACATACTCGTAAGCAGGTCTTAGTTTATAATATTCTAAATAGTTTTATCAGTTCTAAAAAACGAAGATGGGGACAGATCTACACGAAAGCGAACTAGTTAACCCAACCAAAACCTAAACTAACAGCTGCCGTTCCAATTCCGGCCCCGTCGCACCTACAAGAGGAAGGCCAATCCCTTCCACCAAGCAGCCATTCATTTGCAAACTCAACACAACACAACACAACGAATAACTGATAATTACCTTATCTGATTTCCCCCTTCAAACAAAGACAGGGAAAAACCAATACCGCGTTTCATAAATTGTGTACCCAGCATGAAGAAATCACAAGTAAAATTTACAAGTAAAAATTGGAAGCATGAAGTCAATCCCAAAGCCCCCAAGCAATGGAATTAAAACGCGAAAGTGACGGAACTCGAGAAAATACGGAAAATTAAGAAGTGAAACTGACGCGAAGACTTAAGAAGTGGAAGAAGTAAAAGGAGGAGGAAAAAGAAGAGAGGGGAAAATGTTGGGAGAAGAACCTGTATTTGTTTTTTGGGAGAAGGAAATTCAAAGTGAAGCGAATCCCGCCACGGATCTACAGGAGCAGCGCATTTGAAAAGAGGAGGCAACGGTCGAAATTGACGGAGGAGAAAATCTGCAATTTGAGGTGGAAACCCTAGGTGGAAGGTCGGGCTTGGCGAATCTAGGGGAATTGAAAAGCGGAGAAAAAAGCGGTGAGGCGTTGGCGCAGTGAGGAAGAAGAGGAGTGAGGGTGTGAGTGAAATTACCTGATTGGCGATGTGAGGAGAGAGTAGAAGGGTGTGACGTTTCAGGAATTTGAATCTGAGAAGACCGTCACCATGTACAATGACCCATCTGTCAAAGCCCTCAACAACTGTGAAGAATCTAATTTCCCCCAATTTACTACTCAGAAAATGGAACCCCCGTGTTTAGCTGGTTAATACTTTTTTTTTTTTTTCCTTTTTTATTTTCCTTTTATTCTTCATTCATATACACTTTTTTATAACACACTGGGACCCACCTAACTTAACCATGGTTGGCTTTTAACTCCTCAACTGGAATTGGATTTGCAACTTACGCCTAGAGGATTATCATTAGATTATTTTTCTTTAAATATTGGGTCCAAATATTTAAAAAATTAAATTAATTAAGTTCTGTCCGTTAAATTTTTATATACGTTAAATATGTTGAGGTGGATATTTTATTAAAAAAATATGCTATAAGTGATGACATAGAATTTAATAAATAAAAAAGTAGAAAAATTATGCAAGCAAAAATAAAAAGGGGAAAATGGCCTCTACTCAAAAAAATTAATTTGGAAAACCCTTCGAACTCCAAATTGCCACAGCCTCATCATCCTCACTGTCATTTCCTTTGCAAAATCCTAGTCCCGGAAAGCCGTCGCGAAGTCGCTATCACTGCCGTGCCACAAAGCCGAATCACGCCACCCAAAAATCCCAAGTCGTGCTTCCATGACCACAACCACAAAGATCTGCACCTCCATCATCCTCACCAGCAACCTCAACCTGCAAAGACAACTAGAGAAGCACAGAAACCTAGTTGTGTTTCTACTTATCAGGGCGTCATGCCTCCGCCATTAAGCACTACCGCAAGCAGCCCTTGCCTCTGTAAAACGCGAAACCATCACCACCTGCAAATCAAAGAAACAACAAGAACCAGAAAACCCAAATTCGCATTTTGCCTCGCGGCATTCCTTCACCTTTGCCCAACCTTTGTGCCACCGCAAGCTTTTTCCCTACCTGCCTTGCAATCTCAATTAAAATCGCGGATCGCGCCTTCGACAACAACAAGAGAACACATAAGAATCGTGACCTAGACATAAGAGAGCTTTTTCACTCTATAGGGTTAGAGCAAAAAACGAGGAAAATGGCTTGCACCGAGCTTCTTGCGTCTATGATGCCTCTGAGTGGCGCTGCTTCTGGGTTCTAAATCATCCATTTTCACAATTAACTTTTTTTATAAGTAATTAAAAGAAAAGAAACTTATGCCGTAAATTTTTTCCCTTCCAGAATATTTTAAGGAATTCAATTTACCCTTCTATAAATCACATGGTACCCCTAAAATAATCTCTTTCTTATTTCCCAGCTACCTCCTATCTTCAACTTTTGATCAGAACCAGAAAGATGGATGATAAGTGTGAAAAACAGATGTTTTTACACTTATGAGTTATCTCAATTTTGTAATTATTTATGTTTTTACTCAGTGAAAAATTGTATTAGGAAGTAAATTATTACGTAAATTATTGTTCAGGAAAAGGTGTATAATTTGTAATTTGTCAGCCAATTCTCGCACAGCACAAGTAATTCGTAGAGCCAGCAGAAGAAATTCGCACAGCGCACCACTACTTGTGCGCTGAGCGAATAACTCCAGTTAAGAAGCAGCAAATTTGAAAATTCGCATAGCGCACCAGAGACTATGCACTTAGCGAATTACAACAGTTGAGTGTATGAATTAAAATTAATTCGCACAACGAATACACTCTTGTGCACTGAGCGAATTAAAATAATTAACTGCTCTTAAAATACGTGACAGAGAGGCAGAAACCATCTTCTGACATACGAAAAAATAGAGAATTGCTCAGGAGACCATCAGAAGACTCTTTGAAGATATCAAGACTGCACATTATGCAAGGAATTGTTGAAATGAGTACGTTTATGATGTCTAAGATAGGCTAAATTTATGTTCGTTGAAATTGATTGTAATGGCTGACATTTGATGTAATTTTCCTGTTCAATACAAGTTGTGTTCATATGCTTTTCTTGATTTACTTGTGATTATACGGAAGTATAATATATTTTATATATTCAAGTTCTACTGGAAAGTAAATATGAGTATGAACGTAAGAAAAGCAACCAAAAGGAACGATGCTAGGAATAGTTTCAATTCTTCTAGTCATTTATAAACATCAGATCTTAATGCAAAGGTTATGTTTAATTACATAAGGAATTAATAATTGAGCATAATTCTTTAGAACTTGTTTTAAAGGATTAAACCAAGATACTGTGATGTTAATGTTTGAATGCAAATTATATTGTTCAGAATAGTTATTGTAATGGTAGTCATGAAGTCAATTCCAACGAAGCTTTCTTCCAACTTTAATTTTCAAATTTTAATATTCTGTTAATTTCTTACTTTCAGTTCACTGAATCAGAATATCATTTGTTGTCAAATTGATTTTGATAAATAATTTTAATTGATCGACTTAACTCAAATTCCCTTGGGAGAACGATACTGGACTTTATCACTGTATTACTTGTAACGATTTGGTATACTTGCCAAAAAGTTATCAAGTTTTTGACGTCGTTGCCGGGGAATTTGATTGTTTTGTTATTTCAATTCATTGTTTATCAATTTCAATTCTGTTCCATTATTTGTAAATCCATTGTTTTAGTTTTTGTATATTTGTATATATTGTGTTTTGTTCCTGTGTTATTTCTTTGGGCTGATCTTTAGAGATTTTTGTTCTGCATGAGACGCAGAACAAAATCTGAGAATTTATTATTTGATTCTGAGATTGAGAGGACTTCCCGTAGAAATAACAGTAGGCGTAGAAGAGAAAACCGAAAAAAGGAAGCTAGAGAAGCTAGCTTATCTACTACTTCAAACACTTTTTCTTCATCTGATCAAGAGGATAAAAGAATGGAGGGAAATCGTGATGATGAACAAAGAGATAGGCGTACGTTGGAAGATTATGCTTCGGTGTCTGTACCTTCATCTTTCAACAGTATAGCCCGACCTGTGGTGATTGCGGCTAATATGGAAATGAAGCCAGCATTGATTCACTTTGTTCAAAGTAACCCATTTTTAGGATTGTCGCACGAAAATCCCTACGATCATCTGACAACTTTTAATGAATATTGTAATAGTGTGAAAATGTTGAATGTGTCAGATGAGGCAATCAGACTTAGTCTCTTTCCCTTCTCTCTAGCTGGAAATGCCAAGAAATGGTTAAATTCTTTTCCTGAGGGAAGTCTGACTGGTTGAGATGACGTTGTGGCAAAGTTTTTACACAAATATTTCCCTCAATCCAAGATAAATAAAGGCAAGCAAAAGATATCCTCTTTCCAACAGGAACCTGAAGAGACTTTAAGCCAGACATGGGATAGGTTCAAGGGGTTGCTTAGAAAGACTCTCATTCATGGGTTTGACATTCCCACTCAATTAAACTTGTTCTTAGGAGGTTTAAAATCTCACACAAAGTTGATGTTAGATGCCTCAGCAGGAGGTAACATTAGGTGGAAGACACCTGATGAAGCCCATGAGATTATTAAAAATATGGCATCCAGTGACAACGATGTCCAAAGTGAGAGAGGGCAAAACCAAAAGAGGGCAATGTTTGAGTTGCAATCTCAAGATGCCTTATTAGCCCAAAACAAAATTATGACTCAACAGCTAGAGTCTCTGATGAAAAATGTATCACAACTACAACTCCAAAATGTAACATACTGTGCAAGGTTGTGAACTGTGTGATGGAGAGCACCAAAATGGGCAGTGTGCTATTCTAACCAATGCAAAGGAAGAGGTAAATTATATGGGAAATGAAGGCCTTCAAGGCAATTATGGTAATTATAATCAAGGATGGAGACCTCATCCTAGCATGGGTCAGGCTAGTTCCATTAGACCACCACCTCCACAGTTTCAACAACAACCCACTATTTCTGATAGGACATCAAAACTGGAAGAAACTCTTCAATAATTCATGCAGATGTCCTTATCAAATCAAAAGAGCACAGATGCTTCTATAAGGAATTTAGAAGTTCAAATGGGTCAGTTGGCCAAGAAATTAGAAGAGAAGCCTGTAAATACATTTNGAGCTAACACTGAACCAAATCCAAAAGAGCATTGCAAAGCTATAACTACAAGGAGTGGTAAAGTGTTAGAAAGTGTAGTTGTGAGGAAGGAGGATGAAAAGGAAAAATTAAATGAAGAGCAGGAAGAAAAAGAAGAGAAAGTGGAGGAAAAAGAAGATAAAAAGAAAGCAGTGGAAGAGAGCCAAAAAGGAAAATAGATTGTAAATCCTTTACTGTATCCTAAGACATATTCTAGAAAGGAAAAGGAAAGTCAATTTTCTAGATTCATGGCTCTCTTCAACAAGCTGGAAATCACAATTCCCTTCTCTGAAGCACTTCAACAGATGCCCTCATATGCTAGATTCATGAAAGATTTGTTGACCAAAAAGAAAAAGTATATTGAGGAAGAAACAATCGAGGAGCAAGGAAATTGTAGTGCCATCGTCCAAAAACTTCTACCACCAAAATTCAAAGACCCTGGAAGTTTTACTATTCCATGTACAATTGGAAAGCTCCTCATTGGAAAAGCGTTGATAGACTTAGGGGCAAGCATTAATTTAATGCCTTTGTCTATGTTAAAGAAGATAGGGGACATGGAAGTAAAACCAAAAAGGATGACACTTCAACTAGCAGACAGGTCTGTAAAGTACCCATATGGAGTTATTGAAGATGTCTTGGTTAAAGTTGACAAATTCACTTTTCCAGTGGATTTTGTTATTCTTGACATGGAGGAGGATACTGAAGTCCCCCTAATATTGGGTAGACCCTTTATGAAAACTGTTAGGGTGATAATTGATGTTGATGACGGTCATCTTAAGGTGAGGTTGCATGACGAGACAATAACTTTCAATGTTGTGGAAGCAATGCAACATCCCACGGATAACAAGAAGCCAGTGATCATAAGCAATTCTCTGTCAAACAGTGAAGAAGAAAACTTGGTTGAGATTTTAAAAGAGAATAAAAAGGCAATAGGTTGGAATATATCTGATCTGAAAGGTATAAGTCCAACTTACTGCATGCATAAGATTATGATGGAACATGATTTTAAACCCATAGCACAACCACAGAGGAGATTGAATCCTACGTTGAAAGAGGTGGTGAGAAAGGAAGTTCTTAAATTGCTTGAAGCAGGAATGATATATCCTATCTCAGACAGTGCTTGGGTAAGTCCTGTGCATGTTGTTCCAAAGAAAGGGGGTATGACTGTTGTTCAGAATGAAAAAAATGAATTAATATCTACAAGAACAGTCACAGGGTGGAGAATGTGTATAGATTACAGAAAATTAAATCAAGCCACCAGGAAAGACCATTTTCCTCTCCCTTTTATGGATCAAATGTTGGAAAGGCTAATAGGACAAGCCTACTATTGTTTCCTGGATGGCTATTTCGGGTACAATCAAATAGTAGTGAATCTTGAGGATCAAGAAAAGACCGCTTTCACTTGTCCCTTTGGTGTGTTTGCATACCAAAGGATGCCTTTTGGCTTTGTAATGCGCCTGCCACATTCCAACGTTGCATGCTTGCCATCTTTGCTGATTTGGTAGGGAATTGCATTGAAGTGTTCATGGACGATTTCTCACTCTTTGGAAAATCATATGATCTATGCTTACAAAACCTGGATGTAGTCTTGAAAAGATGTATTGCCACAAACCTTGTTCTAAATTGGGAAAAATGCCACTTTATGGTTCGTGAGGGAATTGTCTTAGGACATAAGATCTCATCCAGGGGAATAGGTGTAGATCAAGCAAAGGTTTATGTGATTGAGAAGCTATCACCTCCTACAAATGTCAAAGGGGTAAGAAGCTTTCTTGAACATGTTGGGTTCTAAAGGAGATTCATAAAAGATTTCTCCAAGATTGCTAAACCCCTTTGTAATTTGCTTGTGAAAGACACTCCATTTGAGTTTGATGGGGGGTGTCTTAAAGCTTTTGAAGTCTTGAAAGAGAAGCTTATATCAGCCCCTGTTGTAGTCGCACCAAATTGGACTCAAGATTTTGAGTTAATGTGCGATGCAAGTGATTATGCTATAGGGGCTGTGTTGGGACAGAGACGTGGCAAAAAATTTCACGTTATTCACTATGCCAGTAAAGTTCTTAATGGTGCACAATTGAATTATGCCACAACTAAAAAAGAATTTTTGGCAATTGTGTATGCTCTTGAAAAGTTTAGATTGTATCTGATAGGGTCTAAAGTTATCATTTACACTGACCATTCAGTCATCAAATATTTACTGGCAAAATCTGATTCAAAGCCACGTCTCATAAGATGGGTTCTACTGTTACAGGAATATGATTTGGAAATCAAAGATAAGAAGGGGAGTGAGAATGTTATAGCTGATCATTTGTTTCGCCTCCTTAACACTGAGGTAACTGATAAGGAAGGAGAAATTAAGGGAGAATTCATTGATGAGAGTCTGATGCTCATTCAACAGAGGTCATGGTTTGCAGATATGGCAAATTTTAAGGCTGCAGGTTTTCTCCCTGATGACTTGACTTAGCAGCAGAAGAAGAAGTTTATTCATGATTCCAAAGAATATCTTTGGGATGATCCTTATCTCTTCAAGTTGGGTGCTGACCACTTACTCAGGCGGTGTGTTACAATAGAAGAAGTTGTTGGTATCCTATGGCATTGTCATAATTCACCATATGGAGGACACTTCAATGGAGAAAGGAAAGCCGCCAAAGTGCTTCAATCTGGTTTCTTTTGGCCAACCTTGTTCAAAGACGCTCATGCTCATGCAAGAGGTTGTGATAAATGCCAAACAACAGGAAGCGTTTCAAAGAGACATGAGATGCCATTGCAGGCTATCTTAGAAGTTGAAGTATTTAATTGTTAGGGGATGGATTTCATGGGACCATTACCTTCTTCCTACAACAACGAATATATTTTAATTGTAGTGGATTATGTCAATAAGTGGGTAGAGGTTGCAGCATGCCAAAAGAATGATGCCAAGACAGTGGTCAAATTTCTCAAGAGACAAATCTTCTCAAGATTTGGTGCGCCCAGGATACTCATAAGTGATTGAGGATCACATTTCTGTAATGCCTAATTGGCCAAGGTCTTGTCACATTATGATGTGAGGCACAAAATTGCCTCTCCATATCATCCACAGACCAATGGCCAAGCAGAAGTCTCTAACCGGGAAATTAAGAGAATCCTTGAAAATATTGTTTCATCTTCAAGAAAGGATTGGGCTGCAAAGTTAGATGATGTTTTGTGGGCTTATAGGACTACCTTAAAGACTCATGTGGGGCTAACACCCTTCCAATTAGTCTATGGCAAGTCATGTCATCTTCTGGTTGAGATGGAACATAAGGCCTACTCGGCCTTAAAATTTCTTAACTTTGATGCTTCTCTGTGTGCAGGTAAAAGAAAGCTTCAGTTGCAAGAGTTGGAGGAAATGAGGATGACTGCCTATGATTTTTCAAGGAAATACAAGGAAAGGGTCAAAATGTACCATGATAAGAAGCTGGTCAAGAGAGAATTTCAACCTGGACAATAGGTATTGTTGTTCAATTCCAGATTCAAACTGTTTCTAGGTAAGTTGAAATCTAAATGGTCTGGTCCTTTTGTGATTAAGGCAGTCAAGCCTTATGGTGCTGTAGAATTGATGGATCCAAAGTCTGAGGATCCAAATAGAAAGTGAATTGTGAATGGTCAGAGATTGAAACATTACTTAGGTGGTGAGGTTGAACGCCTCACCACAATTATTCATTTATCTGAACCTTAAAATGTCTGGGTCAAGCTAGTGACGTTAAAGAAGCGCTTGCTAGGAGGCACCCTAACACTTGTCTGTATATATGTGTATGATTGTTAATTGTTGTTCTGTAAATGTTAAGTTTGAGTGTGGAGAGGATGATTGGTTGAACTTTGAGTGATGAATTCTGATGCTCTAGTCGCACAGCCCACAGTTGAGTTGCAACAAGCGATTAGATGATTTTTAGGAAATTGTGAGTGATTTGGTGGCACAGCGCACACCATGCGCTCTGCAAGAGATGAAAATGAAATGCTTCCTGTATTGAAATCGCATAGCGCATCACATGCGCTCTACGATTTTAAAATTTAATTTTCTCTCTGTAAGGTGATTCGCAGAGCACATTAGTGGAGTAGAGCGATCAAATTCATATGTGGAAATTGGAAGAAAATGTGTAATTAAGTCACAAAGCGCACACCTTGCGCTATGCTAGAGGGAGTTCTCTGTCAACATATTTGTTTTGCGAAATTTTGTGCAGAGCGAGAATCTATGAGAAGAGGGTTTTGAATTATAATTCGCAAAGCGCACAACTGAGGTGCGCTCTGCGAATATTGTTTCTGTTCAATTTAAAAAAAAATGGTCGTATAACGCAAAGTAGCTGGTGCGCTAAGCGACTGTGTCTAAAAAAAAAATTATGTTCAGTCGCATCGCGCTTAACTCTTGGTTCGCCCTGCAACTTCACAGAAAAAAAAACTAATTATAAATGAAAAAAAATTTTAAACTTTGCATCCGCATAGCGCACACCCTTGGGTGCGCTCAGCAGATGCAGCAGAAAGTTTAAAAAATTATATTTTAATATTATTCTTTTCTTTTTATTTCTTTTCTTTTCTTTCTTTTTATATATTTTTTTACCTTTTACCCCAATGTTTCTACCCTAACCAGCCCCACCCCTCTCTCTCAATTCCGCAAAGCGAACGTAGCATTCATCCATTGCACCTACTTCCAAGCTTTTAAGCTTTGAGTTCTCCATTCAAGTGTCTCCTCTTTGCTTTAAATTCATCTCTTCATGCACAGACTTCAGTCCAGGTTCCAGTTTCTTTTTCTTTTGCTTCTCTATTCCTCATCGTCATAGGAATAGAATAGGTTTATGTTAGTTTGTGCATAGTTTTGTCCATCTAAAAAGCATTTGTGGTCTGTAAATGTTAAAAGTGTATTCATTTCACTGGTCTAAAATTGATTCGCTTCGCGAACGTGTTTTTTGTGGAAAAGAAGTCTTTGCTTAGACTAAACCTAACCAGTGATTTGAATATATTTTTGTCCATGTTGTTGTTTCTCTCACGCAATGCGAAATTGTCGCATAAGCACATGATCTATTAGGTTTAATTCGCACAGTGCACTACCAACTGTGCACATAGCGAATGGTTTTGAGCACCACTGTCCTGATTTTCAAGTTTTGCAAAGTGCACCTGGACGCATAGCGAGGATCCACTACCAGCAACCACTGATTTTCAGTTTCGCATAGCGCATTGTGGCGCATAGCGAATGGGTCGTCACTACTGCCACTAATTTTCACTTTCGCGCACCGCACTGTATGCGCATAGTGAATCATGGCCTGGCAGCAGCTCTGAATTGCGTGATAATTGTGAACTAACCCCTCTCCCACACTTGCTTGCACTGTATGTTGCTATTTGCAGATGGCCCCTCCTAAAAGCACTCAAGAAAAGAAGAGGAAGACCACCAAAGGGTCTTCTTCTAGATCATAGCCAGTAGAAGCACAGGAGGAGAACCTAGTTCTCAATTCTGATCAGAATCGCTTTATATCAGAGGTAGCCCAGGAAAGATTCACTCAGAACATTATGGGCAGAGGCCTCCTACCAGAGAGGAGAATTGAATTGCAAGAAGGGGAATATGACCATATTTGTGCAGAGTTGGAGAGGCAAAAATGGGATTATGTGTTAGCCAATCTCCCGGATGAAATTGATGAAGTTTTGGTGAAAGAGTTTTATGCTAATGGTTGGGACCCTGAACGTTCACAGACACCTAACACTAGAGCTCCTATGGTGCGAGGCAAGACTATCCGTTTTGACAGAAAAGCTTTGAACAGGTAGATACATACACTGATGTACATCCCGTGCCCACTTGGCACATTTATGTCTAGCCATCCCGATCATGATTTGATTGCCTCCGCCTTGTGCCTACCAGGTTATGGGTATCATCTTGGGACCAATGGAACACCAGTGAGGATACTACGGAAACATCTTAATTCACTGGCCACCATCTGGAGCACCTTCTCTTTCACTAACATCAGCCCCAACTCTCACACATCCGATATTAACCTGGAGCGCTCTTATTTGGTCTATGGAATTATAACAGGTATTAATATGGATATAGGAGCTTACATCTCTCAGGAGATTGCACTGATGGCTGATAATGACTCCTGCAAGCTTGGTTTTCCTGCTTTGGTGACTGCCTTATGTAAGGTAAATGGAGTTGCAGGGGTATCTAATATTACTTTGAAATTGCAACCCCCTCTTAACAAAAGATTCTTTGATCGTAACTGTGCCAATAGGGGGGAGTTGTATGCTACGAATGCCCCTCCTCCAGTCCCTCATCCACGCAGACGAGCCGCTAGGCCACCTACCTCATCCCATTCTGTTCCTCCATCCGATCTGTTTACTGATTATATGATTCAGAATATGGCGAGACAGGATGACATTCCCGACTGCTGCGCTACTCTGAGGGAGGGACAAGTATCCTTGCAGGACAACATGTACCAACTTTCACTAGGTATACCTGACTTCCCTGCCGATTCCTTGATGATTGGAGCCCAGTTTGTAGAGCAGATTCCATGGCCTGAGGGCAAGCCTGAGTCTAGGTGGGGGAGAGCTTTCCCAGCATACCCAGCAGCAGCAAAGCCAGAGCCACAACAGTAGGAGGACATGATGACTGGTGATGGTGACGAGGAGGATGAGGAGCCAGATCCTAGATGGATGCAGCAGAGCTATCATTCACAGGAGAGCCAGTGGAGATCTGGGCCAGATGGGTCCTGGTAGAGCGCATATGGATAGACTTTCCTGATGTTTAATGTTTATTGTTATGTTTTTTTTTTTTCAGTTCAGATGTTATTGTGGAACTCTATTTAGTTTTTTATCTTTGTGTTGTTAAGACAATGACATTTTGATTTAATGAATGATGTGAGTTTTGATTAATTGATATGATTTTTAAAGATGAGAACATGTATGATTGTGGTGCAATGTGCTTAAACTGTGATCTTGTGCATGAGTTGAACTAAGACCAAATATTGTGGAGTGTTTGAGAGCATNAATGAGTGAAACAGATGAGATGATAAATTTGTTTGGATATGGAATTGANTTTTGCATGATTGTGATTCTACATACACAGTTTTGGTTAAGGATGAGAAAGGCATTGTTCTTGTTAATTGTATAGCTACTTGCCAAATAGCCAACCTTCATACGTTATATATGATACCATTGTGAACCCTTTTGAGCCTTGAAAATTTTTCCTTCCACCGTGAGTCAATTAGATGATATCCTATCTTACACTTTAGAAGAGAATGAGTATTATGTTTTGAGTGAAGGTATGATTGAGTTAAAGTTTGGGGGAAGAAAAATGTTCAATATAAAAAAAATGATGAAAAAGGTACATGATTTGAAGAATTGAAGGTTGTAACCATAAAGAATACGGTAGGAAATGATGATGAATAAATTGGGATTCTGATGATGATTAAGAGTTGAAACATATACTTATGTTCTCTTCTTAGGTGTCTTTGAATCCTAGAAAAACCATGATTCTTGTAGCCAAGCCAAGCTTTTACCCTCAAAAGACCTTTTGACTTAACCAAATGTGTGTGGACTGTATCAATTAGATGATGTGCAAAAGTTGATGAAATTCTTAAACAAATTTGTTACAGGTGAGGACAAAAACTGGAAGTGAGAGATCTTAATATCTGGTCTGGTTGTTCATACTCAATGCACAAGTGAACTTTTATTGATGAATGCACCATGTCATGTTTGTTTCAAGTCTTTTGGAATTCATATTATTTTTCTGATAAGCACATTCATTTCATCAAAGTGTCAAATGTCTGTTATTTTTCTGGTCATTTATAAACATCAGATCTTAATGCAAAGGTTATGTTTAATTATTTAAGGAATTAATAATTGAGCATAATTCTTTAGAACTTGTTTTAAGGGATTAAACCAAGATACTGTGATGTTAATGTTTGAACGCAAATTATATTGTTCAGAATAATTACTATAATGGTAGTCATGAAGTCAATTCCAACGAAGCTTTCTTCCAACTTTAATTTTCAAATTTTAATATTATGTTAATTTCTTACTTTCAGTTCACTGAATTAGATTATCATTTGTTGTCAAATTGATTTTGATAAATAATTTTAATTGATCGACTTAACTCAAATTCCCTTGGGAGAACGATACTGGACTTTATCACTGTATTACTTGTAACGATTTGGTATACTTGCCAAAAAGTTATCAAGGGAAGAAGTTCCTCTGTGCAACACGAAACAATGCAATAAAAGAGGGGAAATAAGAAGAACGCTCAACACGCTGCTGCGAGCCACCACAAATGCCGCTTGGTCGCGCCATCGCGACCACTTTCCTTGTGCGAGATAGAAGATCAAAATGAAGGAGAAAAAGGGAATGACTAAGGGTTGCCATGTCATAATCTCTTAAATTAAAAAAAAAAGTCCACGTAATAAAATATTTTGACATTAGCATATTAATTATACAACACGTCAGTAGCAAGTAACGTCGTTTGTGACAACTTAACAATTAGGGCAAAGTTGGCTCAATTTTACAAATATTATGACCTAATTGAGACGGTTGGAAATATGAGGACCCACTTTAGATTCCCATACAAATACGAGGACCATCCGAGAGTTTAAACCTTTAAAGTTTTATTTTTGTTGAATACATTATGTAATTTCATATTCAATTAATAAATAACATCAAGATGTTTCAGAAACTTTTTATCTACATGCTTGTTAGTTTTCGTTCGGTCTAGGAAAAGGTTCCAGAGCTCTTAAGCTCTAAAAGGAATCCCTACCGCTCGTCACACAACATAGAAAAAGGTTCTAGAGCTCTTAAGCTCTGAAAGGAATCCCCATCGCTCATCGCTCAACGTAGGAAAAGGTTCCAGAGCTCTTAAGCTCTAAAAGGAATCCATACCACTCATCGCTCAACATAGGAAAAGGCTCCAGAGCTCTTAACCTCTAAAAGGAATCTCTACCACTCGTTGCTCAACATAGGAAAAGGTTCCAAAGGCCTTCTGAAGATCTAGTTTCAAGTCATCATTGGCCCGTTTTAGCTGACGATTATTGTTTCGAGCCTGGGTCAAGTTAGAGTCAGCTTTCTCGCGATTCTCTTCGGCAGTTTTCAAAGCCTCCACTAGACGAAGTGACAGGTTTGTGCTTTCTTTCTTAGTGGCCTCCAGATCCTGCCGCACGATTTCCAGCTCTTTGGCTATCAAAGTCCTGGTCGAACCTGCAGCACAATTCATAAATACATTTGCCCACACATTGAGTTCGTAGGCCATATTCAAAGCCTCAGCAGACGACATTTCCTTGAAGGGTTTCTTCTCTTCGGGGGTTAGACTGTATTGGAGAAGTTTGACAATTCACACATTCGAATCAAGAGGGCCAGTGAGTTAGGGACCCTCTAAAATATTTCTTTTGCTCTTCTTGTTAGAGGAGACAGATTTCTCCCAAGAGGGTTTTCTCTTTGTCCCGCCTTTGGGAGGCATAACTTAAGTAGGAATGACAATAGGAGCAGTGGAGGAGGGTTGTTGTTCAGTGGAAACTTTTAGGGTCGAATTCACTGTCTGGGAGGAGGTAACCTTCATTGTTGCAACCTTATGAGATGAAGTACCCTCTTCAGTTTTCTTAAGCTCCTCCTTTTTGCGAGCCATCATCAACAGAAAGGCTTTGTTCTTCTCCATGCTGCTAAAGATATTTGAAATAAAAAGAAAAATTTAGATAAGTCATAAAGGGCTCGAACAAAATAGGATTGAAGATCTTACCAATCGCTCTAGTGCATAGACCGTCAAAACCCAAAAGACCGATGAGCTTGCGAGAAGAGGTCCTTCAGGGTAGCTGATCGAGCTGGCTGATGGCATCTAGCTCGTCCGGGGTCATGTCAGTTTTAGCCCACGAAATGATCTTTTTGGGATCCTTGATCCAATAGAAAGGAAATTTTGGCTGACCATCGTCCAAATAGAAGCTAGACCGACCAGAGTCTTTTATAGCAACCTTGAAAAAATTGGTTTTGAAGTCTTTGTAGGAAGTGTTGAACAAGGTAAATAGTTGTTTATCCTTCACAGGAGCAAGCGATATCCAAGACTTATTCGAATGAGGCAAAGCTCGGAAAAATTAAAGAAATGAAGCAGGTGTGGGCATCAAGGCAAGAACGGTGCAAACCACGCAAAACGCTTGCATGTAAGCCCAACCGTTCGGGTGAAGTTGAGTTGGACAAACGTTAAGAGCCCATAAAACACCCATTTGAAATTCAGTAAAGGGGACCCGCACACCTAAATCACGAAACAAGGTAATATACACATAGAAAAAGTCCAAGTCATAACCTTTCCGCCCGTGGCATGCCTGCTAATTTGTTCTACAAACTACTAATTTAATGCTCTCGACATCTTTAGTATTGGCCAACAAACTTACTTGACCGACTAAATACTCTAACGAAGCATTGGTGATAAAGTATGAGCATACAAACCTACCTCGTGAGGAGCCCAGTTGTACCCCCCCAATGGTTGGAGGTGGGTTGTTGCTGGACCACTCTCTTATGGCGTCAACCTCCATTTCCACCTCCCCCTCCTCAGAAACCTTTTCATGTTGGTTGTCTTCGCCATTGAAACCTAGAATGAAGGACTTAACTGACGACAATGACTCCGCTTCATCGACGAGTTCATCGGTGGACCAAGTAGAAGAAGACATAATCACCTTTAAAGAAAACCTTGACGATTGGTGGATAAGGATGAAAGAGGAAGAATGTGACAATGACATGTGGTCCCTTCCCATATTTATAGCCTTAAAAAGTGGTTCCAAAGGCGAATCTCAGCCCTTCGTTGCCAGTGAATCAAACGATGGGGAAGATTCGACCTTTCAAATTCAACTTACACGATCCCACGTGTCCCATCACCAACAGCTGCTTCACTTGCCTTACTGCCTAACTGCTCAACCGCCCCTACCATAGCTCAACTTCTTCACCAATTAAACCCCTTCACACCTACCAACAACTGCTCAGGGCTTAGGGGGCTTATTGTATTATACCCCAGTAACCGACCAGTTAAGGAGAATTTCGTTTCAACCGACCGGTGGCCCAACGAACGTGAACCAGGTAAGATGAATATCATTTATGGCTAGTTAATACACTTAATGGCCATATCAGGGACAAATATACGGTATTTATGAGTGATTGACGGATTACATTACACAAAAATATATTGTATTAATGGATAATTAGTGGGTTGGATGATTATGAAGCCTATAAATGCAAGATTAATGTCCAGGTAAAGACATCTTTTCCCCAAATGACATAAAAGTTCACTAAAATAATATTTTGACTTGAGTGCCGGAATGTTTTATGCAGGTAACTAAAGCAGAACACGAGAGGTGAACGTCAGAATGAATCTCAAACGCTAACATAGAAAAGAGTGGAAGAAGAAAGGACAACCAGTCTCATACCCCTTTCAACCAAAACAAAGATTAATATTTCTTTTACTGATTTATTTAATCACTTGATTTTAAAAAAGAAAATTTCAAATAAAATTCATTAACCATGGGTAATTAAATATACTAGCCACTGCATATGAGTATTCATCAAGATATTATCCGCATATATCGACGACGAGTGTGAATTTATTTGTAAAAATCTATATTACCCTGTTTGAGAACATTGTAGGGTGATAAATGTTCTTTAGTCAATTTTTGACGAGTTAGAATCCTTCCTGGAGCATATTCCTTTGCATTTGAAAGACGGACCCAAATGTCATCCCCAAATCCAACCGGCCACCAGCCCGTTTCAAATAAACTGCTTTCATTCCACGCCAAATCAGTTTCGTAGACACAAACGATGTAGCAGGAAAAAGAGTTAAATAATTTTCCTATGTAAATCCTAAATGGAAGTGAAAGATGTATTTTATTAATTTACATTATGAATAATTTCAAATGTTACATTAAAGTATACAAAAGATACTATTTAGCTTAAGGGTACTGTGGCGTAAAAAGAATACTTGATTTAGTACGTATTGAACAAATATGATTAATCAATATGCTTTGAATGCTACAGTAATAGCTTTATTTCAACCAATAATCACCATTTAATTTGGGAGCTGATACTTTTAATAGGTAGCTTAATATCACCAAATCAAATCAAAGGCTGACAAAAAAAGGAAACATGACCAAATCAAGTGAAACAATGCCAATCATTCATGAATTTGAAACAGGAATATAAAAGTCATTGGTTGAACAGGTAGTTTCCTATTCTATTCAAACTTCTTATAATCTTACTCCAATAATTTACGCCAGGTAGCACTTGGAAAAAGAGTAATTTAACATCCTCTACTCAAAATATAAAGAGATCATAAACAAACAACCATAATAAACTTAAAATAAGGTCCAATTTGCAAATAAACGTTTTCAAACCCTACAACGTTATATAACATATTTCTAGGACCTGCCAACAATAAAACAACCTGAAAAATCTTCTACAACCAGGCAATCAACAGCTTTCCCTAATATGTCCGTCATTCATATATGAAAAATATTCTTTTTAATATACCTAAAATTTTTATATTCATTTTTTATAGTATCCTTTCTTATATTTTATTTTTTTCTTTTTTGAAAAAATACAAAAAATTATCTATTATGACTATTTTACTCTTATACTATGTTAAATAAATGTAAAAATATGTCATATTACTGTTACACTTCATATATATTTGACGTGAAAATTGAAGAATACATGCATTCACCAAAGCATATTAGCTCACTTATGAATAATTCGTGTGTTCACTCTTTTGAATACACCATTTGTTAGGCCTTGGAGAGTGTACGAAAGGAAGAGGGTAAGGCAGAATAATGATAATAACTAACTGTTTTACAGTTAGTTTATGAAAGGATAGAGGACTAGGCAGAATAACTGTTTTACAGTTAGTTGTTGACAGGGATGGGAATAGGTCCTTTATACAAACCCTTTGTTTGTTTCAGAGGGTAGTTAGAGACTTGAATGTTAAATAACCGGTCTTTGCACCAGGTGAAGGAGGTTAGGCTCCTCTGAACAATGTATTCTGGAACCTTGAAGTAAATACAATTTTGTTTCTTTTCATACAATTATGTCCTGTGTTTACCATTGAGAGGGTGAGAAGAAAAGCATAGTTAGGAATTCTTTCCCGAATACCTAACAAAGTGGTCCGACCTGCCGGATCTCTGTGGAGGAAAAAAAAAACGAGAACGATGGAGGGAAGAGTGAAAGTGGTTGAAGGGAAGATGGAACATTTGGAATTAGCGGTGAACGGGTTGAAGGCGGAGACTGCAGCGAATCGTCAAGAGTCGATAGCCATGCGTAAGGACATCCAAGAATTGATACGGGTAGTTGAGGAGCGCCACAAGAAAACAGAGGAAAGATCTGATGGGAGTCAAGACTCTATAAATCATGATGGAGGAAACCAGCGTTTCGGTAATGAGGGAGAACGATCAGATAATTTGCCCAATTGGATACGAAGGGTAGAATTGCCTATTTTCGAGGGAACTGACCCCTTGAATTGGATTAACAGGGCAGAGAAGATTTTTGCGATTCAAAAGGTGGTAGAGGCAGAAAAGGTTGAACTGGCGCATATCAGTATGGACGGAAGCGCCGGTTATTGGTTTAAGTTTTGGATGGATAAGGTGAGTGACCGTACCGGGAGAGCCTCAAGGAGGCGTTGTTGATCCGTTTCGAGAGTCGTCCTTGTGGTGGAGTCTTTGAAAGAATGGCGGCGATCAAACAAACGACCATTGTGGAGGAGTTTGAAGCGTTAGCCAGACAAACCAAGGAGTTTTCCGATAATCAACTGTTGGGTTATTTTTTGGCGGGACTCCACGAGGAGATTAGGTGTCAGATGAGGCCCTATAATCCATATGATCTAATGACGGCGATGAGGATCGCGCGTAATGTTGAGGAGGCGCTACGTGGACTGGGTTTGCTAGGATGGTCTGGGGCAAAGAACCCATCTTTATGGGGACGATCGACAGGAGGAGGAGTAGTTGTGGCTAGGACAGAGCAGTCGAGAAGTCTGGTGAAAACGTCACCAACCGAAAGCGTTGGGTCAGTAAAACGTGACAGCGCGATAGGAAACGGACTAGTGAAAGGAGGAAGTTACAGCGGAAGTGACGGTCGGAGTCAAAACACGAGAAATCTGCCCTATCCTGAGTACCTGAAACGTAGAGAGGAAGGCAGATGTTTTCGTTGTGGGGGTCCCTTTAGCCCTGGGCATCGGTGCCTTGAGAAGAGCCTGAGAGTGGTGTTATTGGCTGAAGATGAAGAGGAGGAGGAAGAGGGAACGGTGGCAGAGGTAGAATTGCCATGCAAGGAGTTGTCAGCTTTTTCAGCCGGTGGGCTAACACAAGCGAAGACCTTGAAGCTGCAAGGGAAGGTGGGGGAGAGAGCGGTGTTGATATTGGTGGACAATGGCGCGAGCCACAATTTTGTTAGTCTAAGGTTGATAGAGGAGTTGAAGTTAGAGAGGGAAGACACACCACCTTATCACGTTAGTTTAGGGGACGGCCAGAGAAAGAAGACCAGTGGGTGTTGCCCAAAAGTGGTGGTCAGCATGGGAGAAGTGGAAATTGAGGAAAAGTTCTATCTTTTCGAATTGGGCGGGGTCGACATGGTGCTCGGAGTTGAGTGGCTAGCCAAGTTGGGTGAGATTATTCTAGATTGAGGAAAATCTACGATGTCGTTTTGGAAAGGGGGGAAGAAGCTCACCATCACCGGTGACCCAAAGTTGGATCAAAGGGTTATAGAGCCGAAGCATCTGTTAAAGATGGGAGAAGTAGAAGCATGTGCGCTAGTTTGGAGTTTGGAGGGCACAGAGTCAAGTACGGGCAGAGAATCAGAAGATGTTTTAACTAAGAAGCAGAGGAGGGATATGGAGGGAATTTTAATTCAATACGCAGGGGTATTTCAGGAACCCCAAGGTTTGCCACCTAATAGAAAAGAAACACACCAGATTTTTCTGAAGGAAGGAACCGACCCAGTAAATGTTCGACCATATCGCTATCCACACGTCATGAAGGAGGAGATTGAACGACAAGTGTCAGATATGTTGCATGCGGGAATAATCCGACCTAGCATAAGTCCGTATTCGAGTCCAGTGATCCTCGTGAAGAAGAAAGATGGGAGTTGGCGGTTTTGCATCGACTACCGGTCTCTTAATCGAACCACCGTTCCAAACAAGTTTCCGATCCCTGTCATCGAGGAGCTTCTGGACGAGTTGGTCGATGCAATGTATTTCTCAAAGGTAGATCTCAAATCGGGGTACCATCAAATTCGAATAGCGGCGGAGGACGTCCAGAAGACAGCATTCAGGACGCATTTGGGGCACTACGAATTTCTGGTGATGCCTTTCGGCCTCACCAACGCCCCTGCAACCTTCCAAAGCGCTATGAACGAGTTGTTTTGCCCGCTTCTGAGGAAGTTCGTCCTCGTCTTCTTCGACGATATTTTTGTATATAGTGCGTCTTGGGTTGAGCATTTAAAGCACATAGAAGAAGTTCTGGGATGTTTACAGGAACACAAGTGGGTAGCCAATTCCAAGAAAAGTGAGTTTGGGAAAACTTCCATTACGTATCTGGGGCATGTGATATCCAAGCGCGGTGTCGAGATGGACAAGGGAAAGGTGGAAGCAGTTCTTGCTTGGGAAGAACCGAAAACCTTAAAAGCGTTGAGGGGGTTTTTGGGCCTCACGGGTTACTACCGTAGGTTCGTGAGGGACTATGGCAAGGTTGCAAGACCACTAACGGAGATGTTGAAAAAGGGGAATTTCCAGTGGACAGAGGCTTCTCGAGAGGCGATGAGACGATTGAAGCGAGCGATGACGACGGCTCCTGTGCTGGCGTTACCGGATTTTTCGTTGCCTTTTCATGTTGAGTGCGACGCTTCAGGGATGGGAATCGGAGCCGTGTTGACGCAAAGAAGGAGACCAATAGCTTACTATAGTAAGGCGTTATCCGAAGGGACTTTGGGGAAATCCATCTACGAGAAGGAGCTCATGGCGGTGGTTTTGGCGGTCCGGCATTGGAGACCATATCTGATGGGGCGGAGGTTTGTAGTGCATTCGGATAAAAAAAGTTTGAGATTCTTGCTGGAACAGCGAGTAACCACACCAGCCCAACAACAATGGATTGCCAAACTTGGATACGATTTCGAGATTGTGTATCGAAAGGGGGAAACTAATAAGGTGGCGGATGCTCTTTCGCGGAAGGACAAGGATGAATTGGAAGAAGAAGAGGAGGCCCAAACACAAGGGCTGGAGAAAGAGTTTTGTGCGATGGTGAAACCGTATTGGCGAGATTTCCAGACAGTGGTGGATGAAGTAGAAAAAGATGAGGATCTGAGGAAGGTAGTGGAGGACATCACTAAAGACCCAAACAAGCATCCCACTTTTACTATGGAGAATGGGAGGTTACACCATAAAGGGAGGTTAGTCATCTCGGCTAAATCGAGTTGGGTCCCAAAACTTTTGGCCGAATACCATGCCACTCCAACAGGAGGACACTCGGGAGTTTATCGCACTTACAGGAGAATAGCACAATCCCTTTACTGGATTGGGATGAAGAAGGCTATTACAGAATATGTAGCACAGTGCTTGGTGTGTCAACAACACAAGTACTTGACAACATCGCCACAAGGGCTACTACAACCACTGCCGGTACCACAAGCTGTGTGGGAGGATATAAGTATGGATTTCATCATCAGATTACCAAAGTCAAGAGGGTATGACGCTATCTTGGTTGTCGTAGATCGTTTGAGTAAATATGGACATTTCATTCCACTTAAACACCCTTACACCGCCAAAGTTGTACCAGAAGCGTTCGTGAAGGAAGTAGTCAAGCTACACGGGGTGCCGAAATCTATAGTGAGTGATCGGGACCCGCTTTTCCTCAGCTCATTTTGGAGAGAGTTGTTTCTATTGCAGGGCACTCATCTTCAAATGAGTACTTCATACCACCCGGAGACCGATGGGCAGACAGAAGTGCTGAATAGGGTGTTAGAAGGATACTTACGGTGTTTCTGCTCCGAACAACCACGGAGTTGGAATTTCATTCTGCCATGGGCCGAGTATTGGTACAACACCAGCTACCAAGGAGCAGCCAGATGCACCCCGTTTGAAGTTGTTTATGGGAGACCTCCCCCCGCTTTGACCATATTTGTACAGGGGGAAACGTTGGTAGAAGCCGTTGCCCAAGAGTTGCAGACACGTGATGAAGCCCTGCAGCAGCTTCGTTTTCATCTAACAAGGGCACAGGAGATGATGGTTAAGCAAGCTAATCGGAGGAGGAGACCGGTCACTATCCAGGTGAACGATTGGGTATTTCTGAAAATACGACCCCACAGACAAACGACCATGCCCTTAAGATTGCATCCAAAATTGTCAACACGGTATTATGGCCCGTTTAAGGCAATTCAGAAGATTGGCGAAGTAACGCGCGGATTCATCCTGTTTTCCACGTGTCCCAGCTAAAGCTGGCCATAGGGACCAAGCAGGTGGAGAAGGAGTTACCCGAGGATTTACAGGGGAGTGAATATTCATGCATCCCGAACAGGGTGTTAGGGACACGTATCCAACAACAGGGAGAAGACCAACGGGAGCAAGTTTTAATCGAATGGAAAGACGGAGGAGTGGAGAACGCGACTTGGGAAGACCAGGTGATGATGCAGGAGCAGTTTCCAGGGTTCAACCTTGGGGACAAGGTTGAATCTCAAGGGGGGAGTAATGTTAGGCCTTGGAGAGTGTATGAAAGGAAGAGGGTAAGGCAGAATAATGACAATGACTAACTGTTTTATAGTTAGTTTATGAAAGGATAGAGGACTAGGCAGAATAACTGTTTTACAGTTAGTTGTGGACAGGGGTGGGAATAGGTCCTTTATACAGACCCTTTGTTTGTTTCAGAGGATAGTTACAGACTTGAATATTAAATAACCGGTCTTTGCACCAGGTGAAGGAGGTTAGGCTCCTCTTAACAATGTATTCTGAAACCTTGAAGTAAATACAATTTTGTTTCTTTTCATACAATTGTGTCCTGTGTTTACCATTAAGAGGGTGAGAAGAAAAGCATAGTTAGGGATTCTTTCCCGAATACCTAACACCATACACCACAGAGAGATACCTGATTGTAAGCCATAAACACAGATTATCCAATATTTCATTTTAGGTAAATTTTACAGAGCCAGGTCATTAAGTTTTTTTTCCCTAGAAGCATTTTCAATTAAGTTCAAATTCAATCGATTAATTAAAAATTTAACGTTAGCATTACCACATTGACTTAGCACATGAATCAAGTACAATACCAGAAAATGAAAAATGAACAACGCTACAAGCCGACATGTGGATGGTGGCAAATACTAGGCGAAAGTTCATGAATTGTTATATTGTACTTTTTTAAAACATCTCTTACATTATAAACCTCAGTACTGTGTATGAGGAATGAGTTGTCATTTGTCAATCTACATGGGCAATTGCCACCTATTCACTTTGTTATACGACATGACATACGAACCAATGCTACCAGCTGTTTCCCTCAGCACCAAAAGGGGTCACAGACAGCAGCTTACTTGTACTTTCCCAAAGCTCACGTGCTAATTTGGCGTTATGTGAAAGTGCCGAAGGGTTGATAGTCCTACCTTTGCCCCCAAAGTAATAAGCCCCTGATGTTCCCTGAAAAATGTAAGTCCATTTAGCACCATGAACTCAAAGGCTATTATAACTGAATATTAGAGCACGCATGAGAGATCAGCGTAAAGTTGCATTCAAAGGGTATAGTTGAACTGCAAGGTACAGGTGGATGAAGTAATAGATGCGGAGCTTAAAATTAAGTAAGCTTTCAGGAGATTGGTATAAGCCCTGCTATATTATTTTCTAACGAGTTCATCAAGATAAAATGGAGGAAAAAAATGAATTGATTAAGTTTGGCCAGACTTTACTTATCACTCAACCAAGCTAGATTAATCTGAGGCAAAACCTTGGACACTAATGGATCAGGTTCATGGACAAAAAAAGGGTTATCCAGCAATTAGAAGTCAACTGAATAAATGGGGTGGAACAATGATTATAACGGTGATATTTTTTCTCCATTTAATAGAAAACCTAAGATAAGAAGTCAACTTAGAGCACCTCCAGGGTATTAATCAAGGTCTTAACTCTAAGACATGGATCTTGTATAAGACCTTGGATCTTGAGAATAAAAAGATATTTAATTATAATAATTAAATTGATTTTTAAAGATGTAAAAAAATAAAGTAAAAAATATAATAGTTAGTCGTATAAAACCTTACGTTGAGAGCAAAACTTGTGAGAAGGTCCTGATAATGATGTGGTATGGTAGGATCCAATAAAAGTAAAATAAGACTTCGCGAGAGGGTCTTGTAAGACCCTTATTAAGTTGGAGAAACACTTTAGATGATTAGTCATTTAAAATAAAATAAACATCATATATATCTTTGTGAGCATACATCTTAATTTCCTAATTTCAGAGAAGTTTTATTTCACGAGAAAATTGCAGAGTTACTACAACTGAAAATTGAGAAAAACATAGGTTAAATAGATGTCTTTATTAGTGTGCGTGATGTGTAATTAGATCCTCTGGACCTTGTTTACTTGAGTGGATTTGGAGAAAAGTAATTCAGAAGATTTGAGAGGATTTGATGATAATTTTTTTTTTCTTTATTTGAATAGAATTGGAGGTAAGTGAGAGTGAATTTGAAAGTAAATTTTTTTAATCTGTCACATAAATTAAATCTTACACTAATTCTTACAAATTTTACTTCCCAAATCTACTCTCATCTATCTTCAAATTTATTCAAATAAACAATAAAAAAAATTACCTTCAAATCCTCTCAATTACTCTCTCCCAAATCCACTCAAGTGAACAAGGCTCTAATGTGTGTAAAAGCGTTCATTTGTGAGATATAATGGATTGAAACCTATTTTACCTGAAAGCACAGGTTTGTGTATGCGTTTTATAATGTGTATTTGGATACTCTAATGTATGTCAAAGTTTGTTGAAATAATTGACAAAATATATTGTTTCCTAGCCAGAGTTCAAGATGCATTTCCATCACAGAAAGGATAAAATAAATGAATGACATAGAGCAATTCAGAATGGCATTACGTGGTGATGGAATAGCAATTAAGGGAATTGGTGCAGTGGCTTATAAATGGCATTTTGTAAAAAAAGGTTATCAACAATAAGTACCACTGAAGTTCTTACCGGTGGAGCTAGGGCAGCATCAATAATAGAATCAACCCCAGACTCGGGGAATTGCAACAGCTGCAGAAATTTCAACACACGTAGTGCCAAACTAGATAGGATGGTTGGAACTTCTCGCATGAGGTTTGTCTGCACAACTCCAGGATCCGCAACACTAATGCCAACAATACAAAAAATGAAAGCTAAAAGTGAAGTAGAATCCATGAAAAACGAGAACAAAGCTTCATACAGAAAGTTTAATACATTTTGCATATCCTTTTTCATTTTATTTCCGTACCAATTTCTGCTCCTTGTCTTATTTTTTTTTTTATATTCCTTCTCTTCTACTAGAAGATTGGATCATCTAACCTAGCAACCCAAAATTCACTCCAATAACCCAGTAAATCTCATCCTTTAATTGAAATTTCAAAACCCAAAGAGAATTACATTACAGGTTTGTCAAACATATATGCATGAATTTCATCCATGGCACATGATTGGCGAATAAGCAATTGAATCCTTATGCTTTGGCCAAAAAGAAGAACACATCATGAGCCGTGCAGAAAAGATACATAGCAAACCAAGGGCACATTTGGATAAACAGCTTAACCAAACTCTGTATTTTTTTATCAAACGATACCTTGTTCATAAACTTCATTTAAAACTTATTTCAGAAATAAAAGAATATATTTAGATAATTTTCACCGTGCAGATTATTGCCTTGCTGAAGTGGGCTAAAGAGAGCTTATAGAAAAGTCATAAATAATTTCCATAAGCTCAAGTTAGTTTTTTCGAATGTCTCCCTGAAGCTTATAATTTAATTGCGTAGACTCGCATGAAATGGAAGTATCGCATGAAATGGAAGTATCGCATGAACACATTCAAACAACAAAATTGATAGTTATACATTGATTAGTAAACTGATAACACTAAAAGAAATCAATACTACAAAAGTACACGGCACTTGAAAACAAGACAGAAAAGGAAATAAAAGTTAGATTAGTAATTACATACTTGACAAATATCTGGTGAGATTTTCCCATTAGGCAAAGCTGTCGGTGGAGTTCCTTCGAGAAGAGAATTAGGTATACTTCACCAAAATTAAATGCTTGTTAGGAATAAACACACAAAGTAATCTATATAACTTAATCCAAAGTTTGCAGTATACATTTAGAATACTCATATATTTGTGCATATGGATACTGTATCGATCTCAAAAATCTCTTCCCGGATACAGTTCCCTCATCAACCTGCACATCAGTTACTAGATAAAACAGCTTGATCAGTTTCTATATGAGATGTATTTTTATCATGAGTATTGGTAAGGTACCCTCATGATTCTTTTAGTATTTTTATCATTTTTAATAATAACAATACTAAAGTATATGAGAAGTGCTGATGTAGAGACATTTAATGGAACAAAATCAAACCAAAAGTGTTTGATTACCATACAACCATATTGACCAACAACTAATGATTATGATGATTTTCCATACCTGCTCGATGTGTAAAGGATGTGACATTCACAATTTTGGAAGATACTGGACTGCTTTCAAGAAGTGGTAGTAGAAGCTTTGTTAAAGCAAATGCACCAATATAATTTGTACCAATCATCCTGGGAGTAAACCGGTAAAACATTTATACATTTTAAATGTTAATACTAATTATACAACTAAGGTACCAAACAAACTTGGAGCTGAAAAAGAGGTATAAAAGAAATGGGGTAGCACCACCGTCTAGTACAGTATTGGAAGGATAAATATATGAAGTGTTGCCCCTACAAGCAGAGAGGCGATCTACAAGATTAAAAACCAGGAAAAAATCTTATCATTGAACCAAGGTTCACCTTCATAGAGCAAACAGTTCTAACAAAATATTTACATACAACTACAAACATTTCCTTCTAGTGTTTTTGTGTTCCATAAAATCATGTTGATCATGCTAATCAACATTTTCTAAAAAAGTAACATACACTTATAAACCATTTACCGTAGCTTAAACAGATTATCAACAGTCTAAAAGTAATAATAAAATATGAAAGTATGTGGCCTTTGCAATCATTTTTGTGTTACAAAAAGCATGCATAAACACAGGAGTTATTCAATAATAAAGTGAAACTTCTTCAATACAATCAAAGGAGTTAGATAAAAAGTTGTATAACTGATCATAGCCCTCAGCTGTGACTCTAGGTGATGTTGCAAGTATTCCAGCATTGTTTATCAGTAGTTGTAGTGAGCAGTGCAAATCAGAATCCAAAAGCCACTGTCGCAAGGACACTTTGAACTTTATGATCGATTCAATTGATGACATGTCCACCTGAAAAGCTTTGAGGTGGGCATCTTCATTGGAATCTTTGATTTTTCTTATGGTCTATCAGACAGAGGGAACCAGGGAACACCGATAAGAGATTTATGAGGTGTGGAGTCATCGTCACCGTTACTTTTAAAAAGTGTTGAAGGAAAATACCTCTGACAATAGCTGTTGTGAACGTCCAACTGCATTCACAACTGGAATCTTAAGTATACATCACATAGACCAGAAGAAGAATGCAAAACAACATACTATTTTCAATATTTTTCCTCGTTATAGGAGAAATCTTGTGCAGATTCCACCAAATAACCTGACCCCATTTTTTTTTTCCAATCAATATCTCTTATTTACACCATTGTCGCATCCATAAGGAGTGTGATACAAGCATTACACTTTCACAGATAGTAAAGAAAAAGTTGAAATGAGTCTCTTACAAGTCCTTCTTCTTCAACCAGATATAAGAACAATTTGGTTATTCTAGCATGATTAGCAAAGCAATAAAAAAAAAAAACTAGAATCGAGAGTCAAATAAGAATAACAATAAACACTTACCAATGGCAACAACATATCCTTCCTTCGAAAGTTTATAAGCAGCAGCTAATCCCAGGCCAGACGTTGCCTACACCAACACAAAAAACAAACCCCAGAACCAATTTGAAAAATTCCCAAAATCAAACGGTTTGTTACTAACTAAAACAAAGAAAAAAAAAAACGGAACGAATATATAAAGGAACAACTTACACCAGTGACAACGCAGACAGGCCTAAAATTACTTGTGTAAGGATAGCACCTGGGATAGGACACGAGTTTCTGAGAGAAGAAAGGACATTTATCGAGAATTACAGGTTTGAAAACTAGCCACTGTGATAGGGAAGCCTTGAACAATCGGTAATAAGAAAAAAGAACAGAGAAAGACCAAAACAACGCCATTCTCCAAAATTGCACTGAACACACGAAAAAGAAAGCCATCAAGAGCTCCTTTACCAACGAAATCAATCCCATTTTTCAAATTCGAAGCGGAGAAAAGAAATGACGAAGATTCTAGTTTGCCTTTCTGAAAGACTGTAACGAGGAGATTAAGGAATTGATGAACTTGGGCTTTGTTTTACCATCTTAGGCTTTGCGTTATTACGTTGGTGTTCTGCCCTGCTTTCCCGTTCGCCTATGTCGTTCCCAAACTATTGAAAATGTCAACCATTCATGGACACCCATATCAACCTTACACACTTCGATTTACAACTTTCTTTCACTCATCAAATTTCAATATAATATTTCAAAAAAAAATATTAACTTTCTTTATCATGTTTAAAAAGTTGTTGTTTTTTACCATATATATATATATATATATATATATATATATATATATATATATATATATATATATATATATATATTGTTAAATTTACATCAATAATAGTTCGAATACATTTACCTCCATGACAGGGGAGTGAATGCTTCGTAACAAATTAATTATATTCCAAATTTTTAATTAATATATTTGAAAGTGATTGTATACTTTTTATAATTAGGGAAAAAAGTATTTCTATATGTTGCTTATATATGTAGGGCATATTGTGTTTCTGACAAAATGATAGACACATTACAGTAACAAAAACATGATTATAAAAGAAGAAATAATGATGTGAGGGGAAAACTAATTTATTTAACTCTTAATAAAAATATTTTTTAAATGTTAATAAAAGTTGTTTCCACTTCAAATCATACAATTTTTTTCCTAAAAAAGAGGTTTTAGAAGATTAAATAAGAAATATATTATTTTAAACTATACTTAATATCACTTTTTTAAGTAATAAAAGACTTCATGTTTAGCTGAAAAGCACAATAATATTTTCGAAAAGTATTTTATGAATTTGAAAAAAAGCACACTTTCTTTACGTGCACTGCTTCAAGATGACTTATTTTCTTCGTATCATGAATTGAATATAGGTTGAGCATAAAATCTAGGTCAAACTATTTTTCTTGTATGATCTTCAGGTATAATGAAACAACAATAAAAAGATTTTTTAATATCTTTAATAGGCAAATAAGAGATACTAGATGAAATAAAAAAAAAAAGAGGTTAAATACATAGTAGAGTATATAATTTTTATTTATTTGTATAAGAGGGATTTTCTTGGGGTGTAAAAGGATTTAACTATTTATGATAGCAAATAGAAGGAAAAAGAAAGAAAGAACTGGTGTATTTAACATATACGGGAGTGTAAATAGAAAAAAGGTACGTGCTGGAATATATTATTTAATCATGGGTGCTTCTCTATGCACCTTCCAGTCTTTTCCTGCACTTTTAAGAAGACGCCTTTGCCCTTTCAATTTAATGAAAAAAAAATAGATAAAGGTAATTAATTATTACCTAATTCGATTTAATTCTTACTTAAATGAATTTAATGCATAGATATATTTATCTGCACCTCCTTTCTCATTTCTTAGTTCCTTATTTTTTTTCTTCTTCATTCATGTTTTTCTTTTCTTCATTCATGTTTTTTTTCTTCATGTGATGTGGGAGAGTTACTCCTTCCACCACCACATATTATTTCTTGTACCTCCTAATTTATGTTTTGTCCTCTAATAATATTGAAATAGAAGTGAATACGCGTTGGATTCTTAAACGGATGTCAACATCCGTATATGGATATCGACATTCGTTGAATAACAAACAAATATTGATATTCGTCATTTAAAAACTAGACTTGGTGGCAACTGGGTATCTTTTTTGTCTATGATATCTTGGAGGTTGTTGTGATCACTGATAAGAACACTGGGAGATCCGAGGGTTATGGCTTTGTAAGTTTCCTTTTACCTTCTGGGTTTTGTGATTCTCACTCACATCTTTGCATAGTTTATATCTACATGTTTATTTCATTTATGGTTGAACTTGCGTAATCTTGAACAATGAGTATATAGTTTGTTGTTTCCATGGTCACATTTAAGGATCCTGAGGCAGCCATGAGAGCATGTCAGAACCCATCTCCAGTTATTGATGGAAGAAGGGCTAACTGCAATCTTGCTTCTCTTGGAGCAAACAAGAACCGACCACCAACTTTTTAGCATGGTCTCATTCCTTACATTCTACTTTTCTAATTTGTTCTTCCTTTTTTTTCTCATATTGTTTTACCATTTTTTTCATAAGGATATCAAGTTATGTGTTCTTTAACTACAACTACTTATTTTGTTGAGTTTCACTTTGTAATTTTTGCAAAAACAAGTTTGAGTTTCCTAGTTATTTCATCTTGATAGATTTAACTCATCATAGACAAAAAGGTACCAGCTTCAATTGGTGGTGCACTAGGCTTTGTGGCACTAGGGCTTGGTGGCAAGTGGTAGAGGAGGCATAACCCAACATTTGCAATAAGGTCTTGAGGAGGGATTTTGATGTAGGGTGAAGAAGTGGGAAGAGAAAAGGTGATGATGGAGGAAGGAAGGAGGGGGTTGGTTGAGGCGTGCATGGTTGCGGCGGTGGACGTTCATGTGGTCGTTGAGAGTTTCAGTGGAGTGGAACTCCCTTCTGTAGTGTGTGCAGGTGTAGGTTCCCATGATGTTCAGTGAAGGGGTGTAGGGAGATTTAAAGTTTTAAAAAAGGTAAACAAAGTTAAATAGTAAAAGTTAAATTAATGTAAGGTATTTTTGGAATAAAAAAATAGTAGAGAGCTGTAGAAAACACTTGGAGTGGTGGAAGGAAGAACTATCGTGATTTGGTTCTATTCTCCTGATCATTGTAGGTGGTTTGTTATTAGTCATTATTTGGTGGTGATCTAAGTCGAGTTTTGTTGGTGGTACATGATGTAAGGTACCTTAGATAAGTTTTTTCACTAAAAATCTCAAATTTCATAAATAATCAAATTTTGAAATTCAGTTCTCCTCTTTATATTATTTTTAGTTAAGTTTTTTTTTTGTATTTAATTTGTAATATGTTAGAATTTTATTATTAGTATTAAGTGAGGTATTGAGTGATAAACATGTTTGTTACAAGTGAGTAATATTTTAAGATAGACAATTATTTATTTGAGTTAACACAAATAAATTTGAGCTTTGTGTTTGATTTTTCTTCTTCTTCTTTATATTTTTTTTAGTTAAGTTTTTTTTTTATATTTAATTTGTAATATGTTAGAATTTTATTATTAGTATTAATATTATTATTAGCATTAAGTGAGGTATTTCATGGTAAACATGTTTATCATAGGTGAGTAATATATTAAGATGGGCAATTATCCATTTGAGTTAATGATTCACAAAAAAATTTTGAGTTTTGTGTTTGATTTTTCTTCTTTCATCAATGAAGTAACGGAGAAAGATTACACAAACAAATTTACAATTGATAAAATATTTCCCTCATGTGAGGAGTTAATTCACTAGGCACTAAATGACCTTATGATACGTTAGTCCATCTAAATATAACCTGGTCTCAAGTAAACTATAAACTCGTCTTCCTATATGACTATTTTTATCGTAAGTGGACAACATATATACTTCATTCTCATTTCGGGGAAGTGCTTATAAATCCAACTTTACGAAAACATTACTTACATCTTAGTATACATTGCAAAAATAAATGAAATCAAAATGCAAGATATATCTATATATGTAAAAGAGTAGAATATCTAACCATTTGTTTGGTTTCAACAAAGCTGATATCCTTGTGCTACTCATATATGTCGGCTAGTATAGCAACATCTCTCGTAGGCATGACAAAAATACTTGTGTCCACAGATATCCACGGATAAAATTCGAGACGGATAGTTGGTATCTGTGAATATTTATTATTCGTAAGGAGTGAGTATTTTAATACCCGCTTATAAATAGGTCAAGTGCGAATATCATACTACTCAAACCCATGAGTATCCATTATCCGAAAAAAAAATATGAATTTAATTTATATTTTATTAAATTAAATTTAATTAAAATTAAAATTAATATATATTTTAATACATTAAATTTAATTGAAATTAAATTTTAATTTATATTATATTTTATATTTTTTGTAATTTTATTTAAATTTTATTTTAAAAATTTATAAATATTTTTTTTAAATATCCACATGTATCAACAGTTTTTTAAATAACCGCAAGTATTTTTTGAACAGGTATTTGGCGGGTAGAAGGGTGGGTAATGAGTGATCTTTTTTTGTTGCGGATTATAGAAAGACATTATTTATGCTCGACCCGTTGCCATCTTTAGCCCCAACCATATTTGTCACATGCGTGTAAGTTTCTTAACAACATCAAGTACGATGATACTCTTATTTATGAAAATAATCATCCAACTAGATGTGACAAATATGCTCCTGTGGTGCACTCCCATGCTGCTCACAACACTCATTATAAACATCTCCCAACTAGTTGAGCTAACTTTGAAACCATGTGCCTATGTCATCTTATCTCCTGACTTACTGCAATCCACGTCCAAAAGCTCCATAATAACAAACCAAGTTTCTTCAACTTCCAATAGCTTGATTTCATAAAATTGCCTCAATATAAGTAGGTGAAGCAATGACGACATGTCATCTAGTGTGACAGTCATCTCGTCAATCGAGAGATGTAAAATGTTTCTCTCAAAATGTCATCTCTCAACAAACGCCAATATCAAACTTTTGTCATTAGTCGTACGAAATATCAACTAGGAGCATCAACCCAAAAAATTCAACACAAAATGTTCAATTGCCTCATTATTCAATTTTTTTCCATGGGATATCAACTTGTTCTTCCCTCAATCCTACACAAAATCAAATCATATAAAATTAATTGAAATTATTCTTTACCAATTGAAATTCAAGTACTTTACTAACCCAGTCCTACCATAACACATATGCAAAGTGCTCGATATTGTGAGTCAAGATTAATGTGTCATGTGGACCTCTTAGAAATCTACCTACTTTCTCTTGTTATTGAGCAACATCATCCTACTAACAACATGCTCTTGATGTTTAATAACATCATGCTTCTCGTAAATATTCTTATCAACTTCTTCAATCCGTTTTATACGAGCTAATGTGATAAATCTTCTTCTTCGTTCACCTTATGCTAAACTTTCACCACGACAGATAGATGTATCTCATGTTCTTGCCATATCTATGACAAACAAAATTATCAAATGTTAAAGCACTAAATGAGAAAAAAAAATTCCAAACAACAAAAATGTAATAAAAAAAAACATTTAATTTTGAAATAAAAAGAAAAACATATCACTAAATTGTGAAAACTATCAAAGACTTAAACAGATTTTGAAATCTAACACGAGCTTAACAGATTTTCGAAATCTAATTTTATTGAATTTCAAAATTTGTTTATGCCTTTGCCAAATTTTGGAATCAATTAAAGTTTTTGTCAGATTTCAAAATTCAATAATAATAGTGTAAACAGATTTTAAAATTCAACGAAAATTTAATTAGATTTCGATAATCGATTAAGTATGTGTTAAATTTTGAAATCGGTTTAAACTTTTGACAACTTTATAAATCTAGTCAAGAAAATTCAATTAACTCTCCGTTAAATTTTGAAATCCTACGAAATCTCAAATTTTGAAAAATGATTAAAGTCTTAGATATTTCAAATTTTGTTATATATATATATATATATATATATATATATTCTATGCAGTGTAAAATTCACATCAAAACCAAACATGAAAGTCAAACAAATCTCAATGAAATCCAAAATGAATGTTTACCTGGTGTGTTGCTGGTTCGTGGTTCGTGCATTGAAGAAGAAGAGGCTTGGACGTATAGACCTTCAACCTTCACAGATCCGACACTCACTTCAGACTAAATGCAGTTCAAAAAGAAAAGTGATGGACTTAATTAAGAAGAGGAGTGTAAGGCTTTGTTTCATTGCAATGTGTAGGAAGCTAAGATTGCAATGCAATGGGATTATAGTGGCGGCTAGAACAACATGAACCAATTTAAGAGGAGAGAGAAGAGAAAGTAATAAAATTTCTTACTTCCATAAAAATGTTTTTACCAAAAAATTATATTTTAAACTCTTTGAAAAGTTGAAACTACACAAAGAAGACATGGAGAAGGAGAAACTCCATTTAATCATGTGTATATACGTCAACACCAACAAATAATTTATTTAATTTTTATAAACTTGAAATAGTCAACGTAATGATTAACAAAAAAATTTAAATCTATCAGCCTTTCTTATTAGTTAAAGTCAATGTACTGGATGGAAATAATTACCCAACCACAATAAATAACTGTTTTAATACAAATGTCTCAAATAAAAATGAAAAAGTGAAAAATGAAAAAAATATTTAGGCATAATTATTTTATCTATTTTGTAGGATTTATCTTATGCACCTTTTGGGTTGTTCAGAAAATAGTGCATAATTAACCTCAAACCAGTTGCCAATCTCTTCATTGTTTAATGGAACTATCTGTTGACTTTGTATATATTGTGTAAATATTCAACTCTTACGCTATCTACTTGCACTCTTTTGTCCTTTTATTTAGCATGGAAAATTTCAAAGTAGTCTACTCAATGAAAGACAGTTTAATTCTTTTTTACTTTGAAAACTTCGTTACTGGATATGAACGTATGAATTAAGATAAGAAAAAAGGAAGGTAAATTTGTCTGAGGTTGACCACAGAAATATATTCATACAACTTCATCTAAAATTCTCATATGCCAAATTTAACGTAAACATGATATTACATCGAAAGAATATAATAAACACGTCTAAACAACATTTCATTCCTGTCATCTTTTTATAGATTTTATTAAAAAGTCTACATGAATTAAAAATAAAACTAATTTATAAATATATAAGTGATGTAAATATCATATTATAAATTAATTTTATAAAATTAAATTAAACTTAAAATTTACTTTTTAACATAATATCATAATTAAATTAGAATTGATCTTAACTATAGTATACTCTCCGACCGTTATTGAACCATCCATTTATCACTTCACTTTAATTACTATTAGGTTATATATACGGTTCCATGTTTTATGTTTAATCTTCTTATAGAAAATTAATTGTCTGTGTTTTTTTTATATAGATGAGTAAATAATATGAATTATTAATATTTTGAATTTCTTGTATTGCATGGATAATTAAATTTTTTGGAAGATTGGAGTTTCTAACAAGGCAATGAAATGTGCAATGGAGTACAGGGCATAAAAGTGTTGACCAGGCAGACAGTCTACCACTGTTACCAACCATAACTACCAATGACCATGGCCGAGGATTAATAATAATTAAGGTTAAGAAAAACAAACATAAGAGAGTGAGTGGGTCCCGCGACAGACAAGACTCTCTTCCTTCCATCCTCAACACCAACTGTCTCTTTATCTATCGATGTCTATAACACCATCACCCTTTCCCGCTTTCCACGAACCTTCTTTCTCCTCTTTCTCTCTCTCTCACACACACACACACAGTTCCAATCTTTTCTTCCCAATCCTCCTCACAATCAATCTCATGTTCACTGCAACTACTTCCAACGCTCTTCACTTCCTTACTCTCCTTTCGGTACTCGTCTTCACCATCTTCTCTCTCCCAACCACTTTCTATGTGTTTTTTTTTTTCTTCAATCATCTCTGACTTTTTTCTTACTCTCCAACTACTCTTAATTATTCTCTTTCTTCTATTTCAATTTGGCTGCGAATTTCACAATTCACTTAATTAGGTTATTTAATTTGTACAAGGATATGGGATACTGATCCGTTTAGCTTTTGCGGAATCATTGTTGTTAATTGAGTACTTGGAATTTTGTCCTGATTAATGAATGATATGCTGTTTTTGCAACTCCTGAACATTCGGTAACCGTCCATTTCGTGATGTGTACTGGTGTGTTTGTATGTGCTGCTAAATTTGAGGGAAACTGTAGTTCTGGCTGTCACGCTGTTTTATTCGGTAGTTTGAGTTTGTTGTCTCCCTGAAGGCATGAATTTATTACGCTTTTGACTATTTTTGTTTTCCTCGGATCAATCTATGGCAAGGTGGTTGGTTGGCTATTTTACCCTGTTGATATTGCTATGGATAGGTCGGTTTTATGTTTTGGTTGACAATTGGATTATCTGCTTAGGATGTCTCTCTTGTTTTTCATTATTTCAGGAGTAGGCTGTAAGATTTTGAGGTGTATGAAGGAACTATTCACTGTCCTGTGATACTTGCACGCCACTTATTTGTCGAATTCTACCTTGTTCTTGAACTGGGCTACAGTGATGAATTTTCAGCAAGACAAATTTGTTAGGTTAGTTTAATGGTGCATACCTTTATTTATCCTCTGTTGTGCTGTTTGTAGTATTTCGGAAGCATTGTAGTTGTCATTGGATTCAATGTAGGTGTTTCATGCTTGGTTGGGAGTAAAGGCTTCTCTCTTGTTGTTCTTAACTTTTGGAAACACTTTTTCAGTCACCACTCTTCAATATCAATATGCTTTAAAAACTTCAAATTCTTACCCTCTTTCAGAATTTTTGTTCCTAATAATCACTTATGTGCCTGTGTTCATTTCATGGTGTTATTGCCACTGCTTTGGACATCTTGTTTATCGGATGCTTAATCATGGACTGAGTTTTATTGTTTCCATGATGTTTAGATTTCGTGATTGGAATTCAGAGAAGGATTCTGAGAGCAGCTCTCCTGCAATTCATGTAGAACGCCCAGGGAGAATCAAGAATACACTAAATTCAGTTTCTGAGAAGTTTCAAAGGGGTTTGGAATCCAGTTCAGAGGGAATGAAGAGATTTAGAAAATCATTCAAATCTCTTCCCTATAACAGAGTTCTCTCTGGAAGTTTTAGTTCTAGAAAGAAAATTCTTGATCCCCAGGGTCCTTTCCTTCAAAAGTGGAATAAGATATTTGTATTATCATGTCTTATTGCTGTGTCACTTGATCCTTTGTTCTTCTATGTTCCTGTGATCGATGATAACAATAAATGTCTTTCTCTGGACAGAAAAATGGAAATTACAGCAACTGTTTTAAGATCTTTCTCTGATATTTTTTATATAATCCATATAATTTTCCAATTTCGTACTGGATTCATTGCTCCCTCTTCTCGAGTATTTGGAAGAGGTGTTTTGGTTGAAGATGCTTGGGTAATAGCAATGCGGTATCTATCATCATACTTCTTAATTGACATTCTTGCCGTTCTTCCCCTCCCACAGGTAAGGAAACTCTTTTTGCTGTTGGACTTTTTGACTTTCATCTTTTTTTCATCCACATCCAGTAAATGTTGAAGAACTATGGGTTGACAAGTTCGTGTATGACCATAAAACAACTTTTGTTTTCACGTTCTTTCTCTCTAGGAAGTTGATTTCATTTGCAGTCATTAATGTACCAAATGATCACATTTATAAAGTACAACGCAAAACATATGGACTCACTCAGAAGATATATTGTAATTAGCGATTAAGTCAATCCCTCCAAGATTGTGGGTTTAAATTAGAAATAAAGAAAACCTATTTCATTGACTTAATTATATGTTTTTTGACTCAAAACTTGCTCTTATATTGCTAGGTGGCAATTCTAATTATCATTCCCAAGTTGAGGGGCTCTGAATCACTGAATACAAAGACCTTGCTGAAATTTATTGTCTTCTTCCAGTATATCCCACGATTTTTGCGATTAATTCCATTATATAAAGAAGTTACTAGGACCTCTGGCATCCTCACTGAAACAGCTTGGGCTGGAGCTGCATTCAATCTCTTTCTGTACATGCTAGCAAGTCATGTACGTCTATGCTCAGTTGTTTTTTTCTTTTTCTTGTATATATTACTGACAATATATTTTTATTATGTTGCTTTGCACTAAATTTATTATTTGTTATTTTATGTATTCTGTTTCTGAGATCGTTGGTCTTTCTTTTCTAATGCCTGAATATGTTTTTAGTGTTTCTGTTTGACTGTATCGTGGATTTATTTTGCTCAATCACTAGATCAAACAAGTAAAGTTTGATATTCGTAAGGATTACAAATACTTTGTAATCTCTTGTTGATGTGGTTCAAGCTTATGTTCTACAATCACGTGTTTCCATATTTTGTAAGGATTGTAGTCTAATGTTTAGTGAACTATGGATTATTGTTTTATCTTTTGTAACAAATTTAAAACATCATGCTATGGCTATAATCTACGGCTTCACTTTATTTCCACGGATAATTTTTTCTCCTTCCATTTAATTGCTTCCCTTGTTGCGTTTCATCACTGGTTTTCTGTTATCCCGTTGCCATTTATGCTTCTTCCATTTCCTTCAGTGGTTTCTGCCATCTGCGAAGGTGGTGCTTCATAGTGTCAGTGGGATCATGGACCCCCAAACTTTTTAATCCATGTATATGGATGCATACATACATATGTATACGAATACGTATGTTTGTGTACTATACTTATATTTCCTATTTATATTTTCAAATATTTTTTATGTTGTTATTCAATTATAAATTATCTTGTCATTGAAAGTAGAACAGCAATTTAACTGACGGTAGTATTTTGTTATTTTCATTATTATTGGTGTAGTCATTTTTATGTTGATTTTACACTTTTAATTTTTTTTTGCTTTTGATAACATCAGCCCTCATGTTTGATTTTAAGCATTAAAAAAACACTTTTCATATATTAACTACTTCATTTATCAGTTGTCCTTTCATAATATAAATCTTTTTTCTTTCTTTGCGTTCTTCAAACTCATTTTTTCTGTGACTTTTATATCGTTTTTCTTTATAGGCTAACTTATGTCATTTGGACCTGGGGATATTCCTTGAGTACAGATTTTTCAAGAATATTTTTGAGAGTTTTGTTATTTTCTCGTGACACTTCGTAAATTTTACTATGATTTTGAGAAAAATATGATTATATCCTTAAATTTATTGAAAAAGTCATAGATTTTTGCTTATGTGAATTCTTATTTTTTTACAAAAAAGTGTATGGATAAATTCTTTAACCATAAGAGGAAATTAATTAAAAAAGAAGTTAATATTTAGATAGTATTATTAAATCCTTAAAATCATCAATACGAGATGATATTTTCAAAACCATTAGATTTAATTTATACATTATGATAAAAATTTTGGCCTTTCTCATGCTCCACCGTTTGTTGTCATCTTCCACTGCTGTCTAGATGTCAGTCAACACTGTTTCACCACCAGCTTCCTATTTTCATGGCTGTTTTACTTTGTTGTTCTTTTACTATCAAATGACTCTCTTATCCCGTTTTCACTAGTGGTTTATGAGGATATTAATGTTGATGGTCATCCCAACCATTCTACAAAGTTGTCTTTCCATCAACACTATCTCTGTAGTGTATCCAGCATCCTTTAGTTGTCTTTACATTCCTCTTACTTGGACTGCATATTATGTTTTTACGTTTACAAAGGTTCAGTTGTTACAAGCTTAAAGGTTAAGCTTAGTAAGTTGTAATTTAGAGGTAATTGGTGTGATATAAGTATTGGTTGGTATGAGTAAGGATTAGTGTTTTATGTTTTCTTACACATCATTTGATATCATTTTAAACTTAATATCAATATCAGACTATTTAGTCTCTATTATCTCTTTTTCTTCCCTCTATACCCATACCCGTATAATTTCAATACCTTTATTGGACACTCTCATACTAGTTTTTGATACTTAAGGCACCGCTGCATAATTTTTCTGTCCTTGTATTGATGTTGCGCCTTGTATACATGGTTTTTAGGTCTACATGTTTCAAACTGGCAGGGCCGCACCTTTCTATTTTGGTTCCCAATGTGGCATATTTAGATTTCTTATCATTGTTGCACTAATTTTTGTAAAAATGATCTCACTAATAATGAAAACTAATGATATCATCTGCCTCTCTGTAGGTTATTGGTGCCTTTTGGTACTTGTTTTCTATAGAAAGAGAAACCACGTGCTGGCAAGATGCATGTCGAGGAAATAGCACATGTAACACAGAAGCTATGTATTGTGATAATCATCAAGTTTTGGGCTCTATTTCAGTATTCCTGAATGCTTCTTGCCCAATACAGGACAAAAATACAACACTCTTTAATTTTGGAATATTTCTTGATGCCCTTCAATCTGGAGTTGTAGAGTCAAGAGATTTCCCACAGAAGTTCTTTTATTGTTTTTGGTGGGGCCTACGAAATTTGAGGTGTGCTATATTGATTATCTTTTATTTAATGCTATTAATTTTAAGATTATGCAGTAGTCATACATTGCAACATGTTCATGATTTACTTGAAACAAAATTTAAGTTGATGTCAGCTATTAGTGTTATGCAATGAACCTGTAGCTGTGTTTGGACTCCATATGTCTGCATGCTCATGGTGTAGAATTGTTTCTTATAGTTTTGTTTGCTGGCATCCCTTGGATCAAAGTATTCTACCTTTCAGTGTGTATACCTTCCGTAAATGCATCTTTTCCCAAGGGTTGTGTGTTAAAACATTTAATTTTGAGGGTTTGTGTTGGGACATGAAATGTTTGGGGATAAAGTGGAAGCATTGGTGTTATCTGGTTCATCTTCTATTGTTCTGGTTATTAAAATGCCATTAATTTTAAATGACAAATTGAATAATCTTTAATCACGTAAATGTTGGATGACTTCTGATTTGGTGCCTAGAGGTGGAAATGGTTTTATCATGCCATTAATTTTAAATGACAAATTGAATAATCTTTAATCACGTAAATGTTAGATGACTTCTGATTTGGTGCCTAGAGGTGGAAATGGTTTTATCTCCAGTTTTAAATTTGTTTAATAACAAGATTGTGAGATGAGGGATTGTTAGAGTTGCCAGTCAATCATCAATTTCAAAGTCACATGTTAATATGTTTTGAATTTTTATTTTGTTGTATTTTTACTAAGTTATTTGACATTCTGCTTATATTCCTCCGTTTGTTGCAGTTCCCTTGGTCAAAACCTTGCAACAAGTACCTATGTTTGGGAAATCTGCTTTGCAATTTTCATTTCAATTGCTGGTTTGGTATTATTTGCATTCCTCATTGGAAATATGCAGGTTGGTGTCAAATATTCTTTTTTAATCAAGCGATAGTGGATAGCAGCACTATGTGTTGATTTTGGAATAAAATGCATATTCTAGTGTGATCTGTCTCCCTCAACTTCTTTACCATAGCAGCTTTTTGGTGCTTTAAATTAGTTTAATGTTAGTTAATTAAGATTTCCTCCTTGGTACCTCATGAAACAGGACATCATAAGGTAAGTAGACTTTAAGTCTAACTCAATCCTACAAAACTGGTTGGTAAGGTAAGGTTTGCATCCACTTATATATTATAAACTTGTCTTATCTCTAGTCGTCGATATGAGACTTCTAGCACCCCTCACGACGAGATATATACATCTCATGCATGAGACTAGACATTAATGGATGGTTTGATAACAAACCGATAGAGGGTGGAATGATATGCCCAACAAACAAAATCTCACCAGGATATATTCTAACTCATACCTCTGATACAATGTTGAATACAACAAAACTAGATATAAGATTAATCTCCATTGTGTAGAAAATACACAGAGGATAATATATTTATAATAATGAGAATGTGAGTTAAGCCCAAATACAAATGAATATGTAAAAATAACACAATATATCTAACACTTCCCCTTCAAGCTGGTGCATATAAATCATATGTACCAAGCTTGTTACAAATATAATCAATTATCGGTCCTGTAAAGATTTAGTAAAAATATCTGCCAACTGATCATTTGAGTTGACGAACTCAGTCTTGATGTCTCTAGATGCAATCTTCTCTCGAATGAAATGACAGTCAATCTCAATGTGTTTGGTTCTCTCATGAAAGACAGGATTAGAACTTATATGAAGAGTAGCTTAATTATCACATATAAGTTTCATTTGAGTGCTATTTCCAAATTGTAACTCTCTAACCAATTGCTTAAGCCAAACAAGTCCACAAGTGGCTAAGGTGATAGCTCTATATTCTGCTTCTAGACTAGATCTTGTCACAACACTTTGTTTCTTACTCTTCCAAAGGAAGTTACCACCAATGGAGACAATTTTCGAAAGTAGATTTTCTATCAGAAGGAGATCCTGTCTAATCAACATCTAAATAGCAAACAACTTTTGTATGATTATTGGAACCATATAACAAACTGATTCCAGGAGATCCTTTAATGTACTTTAATATATGGATGATTGTATTCCAATGATCTTCACATGGGGAATTGAGAAATTGGCTCACCACATTGACTGTAAAGGAAATGTCAGGACGAGTAACTGTACGGTAATTTAATTTCCCAACCAACCTTCTATACTTCTTAGGATCTGAAATAGGCTCTCCCTAATCTGGTAGGAGTTTTTGTCAGAGTGGTGCAGTGGAATGATTAGCGTGAACAACAAACCAAGAGGGAGTGAATTGGTTTCTGTCAGAAACCGTGATTGGTGTGATAGAGATTGGCATGATGTATTTTAGGAAGGTTTATATTTGATATGCTGTAATTTTGTAACAATTTTGTGCTGTCTTTATTAGGTTCATTTATAGTTGATTAATCCCGTAATCATAGGGATTTATGCCTGATAATATGCAGTCCATATTTCCTAAAATATACTGCAGACTTATGTATTTATATAGGGGTTAATAACCTCTTGGAATAATAAGAAAGTATTCTATTCCTTCTAAATCTGAGATGGTATCAGAGCTCCCGATCCTTGGGAGTCTCTGACAGTGCCTTTAAACCAAAACTGCATCCTTCATTGTTGCGCAACAGTTAACCTAAAAAGCAGCCTTCATTGCTACACCACCTTTAGGCCTTGTTAAAAGCCTTCATTGCATCGCATCTAGGTATGGCTGACGTCGTGAATTTGGAGACAGGAGACAGATTCCAGACTGCTGGAGAGCTACAAAATGTTCATTCCGCTTATCGATTAAATGGGAAAAACTACCTCAAATGGTCTCAAATCATTAAGACCATCTTGAAAGGGAAAGGGAAGATCAGCCACCTGACGGGTGATGCACCTGGTGCGACTGATCCCAAATTCAAATCATGGGATGAAGAAGACTCCACGATCATGGCGTGGCTGTGGAATTCAATGGTCCCAGAAATCAGTGATACCTGCATGTTTCTGAAATCAGCAAAGGAAATTTGGGAGGCAGTCGAACAAACATACTCTAAGGCCAAGGATGCTGCCCAAATCTATGATGTAAAAGTGAAAACTGTGGCTGCCAAACAGGGAAACAAATCCATTACAGAATATGCCAATCAACTCAAGTCTCTATGGATGGAATTGGATCACTATCGAGTTATAAAAGCAAAGTGTTCAGAAGACTCAGCAATTCTAAAAGAGTATATTGAACAAGATAGGGTCTATGATTTTTTGGTAGGCCTAAATCCTGAGTATGACCAGGTCCGAATTCAAATCCTGGG
>NW_014542001.1:23127-34495 GCF_000741045.1 Vigna radiata var. radiata | reverse complement strand
TGAAGGAGGAACAATCATGGTTGCCAATCAGAGGAAAAACTGGATTCCCAGTATGGAGAAAAAACATGAGGAGATTTGGTGTACTCATTGTAAAAAGCCTCGTCACACAAGGGAAAAGTGCTGGAAATTACATGGAAAGCCCCCAAGCCGAGAATGGGGACTGCAAGATGGAAAGACCACAAGTAGAGAATGGGGCTCAAGAGGAGAAGATGGGAAAACCCCAAGTCAAGAATGGGGGCCAAAAAACCCAAGTCGAGAATGGGGACCGAAAGGAGGACCACAGAAAAAAGCATACATTGCTAATGGACAAGGTGAAAAAATTGTCTAGTTGAATCATGAAGAGATAGAACGGGTAAGATCCATCCTTAGTAAATTGGAGAAGCCCACAGGTACGTGCTCTTTGACATATTCGGGTAAGTTTCCACTTTTGTTTGGGCTTAATGTTTCAGATACACCATTTACACATTACTGGATATTAGACTCTGGAGCCACTGACCATATGACCCCCCTATCCAAATACTTCTCCACATATTCCCCATGTCTTAGCAACAAGAAAATTTCCACAGCAGATGGAACCCTCATAACTGCAGTTGGACAAGGAGATGTCCAAATAAGCCCATCCATGACTTTAAAAAATGTTCTTCATGTCCCTAAACTATCTACCAACCTGATTTCCATACAAAAACTCACCAAAGATCTTTCATGTAATGTTGTTTTTGACAGCAACACATGTATATTGCAGGACAAGAACTCGGGGAGGACGAATGGACATGCTAGAGAATGGAATGGCCTATATTACATGGAGGACCCTAATCTGCCTAACAAGAGTCTCATTTCTAAATCCACCATGACCAATAAAGAGAAAGCTCAACTTCATCATTGTCGGCTAGGACATCCGTCATTTCAAGTTATAAAATTACTTTTCTCTTCCTTGTTTATAAATTTAAATGTGGAGAGTCTCCATTGTGAGGTGTGCGAGTTTGCGAAACACAAATGTGTACCTTTTCCCATTAGCAACAAGATGAGTCCTTTCCCGTTTTCCCTTGTTCACACTGATGTATGGGGTCCTGCATATGTTCCTAATATTTCAGGTGCAAAGTGGTTTTTAACATTCATTGATGATTGTACTCGGGTGACTTGGGTCTTTTTGTTGAAACAAAAATCTGAAGTTAGCTCTGTGTTTGTCCAGTTTGCCTCAATGATTAAAAATCAATTTGGGGTCAATATCAAAAGAATTAGGTCCGACAATGCCAAGGACTACTTTAATTTTGTTCTAAACTCATTTTGCCAAAAGGAAGGGATAATCCATGAGTCCTCATGTGTGAACACACCCCAACAGAATGGGATTGCAGAAAGGAAAAATGGTCACCTTTTAGATCAAACTAGAGCTCTACTTTTTCAAAATCATGTTCCTAAGAGATTTTGGGGGGAAGCCCTTCTTACTGCCACCTATCTAATCAATAGGTTACCTACTAAAGTTTTAAATTCAAAAAGTCCCATGGAAGTTTTATCCTCATTCTACCCACACTTAGACCCTAAAAATAACCTCCAACCTAAAATATTTGGGTGTGTTTCCTTTGTACATGTTCATAGTAATGAAAGGGGAAAATTGGATCCTAGGGCTGTCAAATGTGTTTTCTTAGGGTACTCTACCACACAAAAGGGATACAAATGTTATCAACCTCTTTCCAAGAAATTCTATGTGTCAAGAGATGTCACCTTCAACGAAAAAGAGAGTTACTTCAAACAGCCTCATCTTCAGGGGGAGAATGTAAGAGAGGAAGATGAGACTCTCATGTTCCCAAACATAACGTTTGGACCTGAAATTGGTGGGACAAATGGCATTGCTGTTCCTGAAATTGAGGGAGGAATTGAACCTGCACCTGAACCAGAAACTGCACCTGAACCAGTGAGACCTGCACCTGATGGCGGCGGAAAATTTGGAAAAAATATGGTATATTCAAGGAGAGAAAAGGCCATTCTAGAACCTAGCAATGTCCAAGAATCCAATCCACCATCACTACATGAGGTAACACCTTCAAATCCTATAAATTCCAATGATTCTAATGAACTTGTTTATGAAAATTCAGAAGTGCAGGCAGACCAAACTCTTAACCTACCCATTGCCCTTAGAAAGGGAACTAGAACATGCACCCAACAACCACTTTACCCACTATCAAATTTCTTATCCTTTGAAAAATTCTCACCTACCCATAAAACTTTTCTCACTAACCTCAACTCCACACACACACCTTCCTCTGTATCTGAAGCATTGTCTGACAGGAAATGGAAACAGGCCATGGATGTGGAAATGGAGGCGTTAAACAAAAATGGGACCTGGGAACTTGTCACCCTACCTCCTGGAAAAAAACCAGTAGGGTGTAAGTGGGTATATGCAATAAAGTATAGGGCGGATGGAACCATCGAATGTTACAAAGCAAGGTTGGTAGCCAAAGGCTTCACTCAAACCTATGGAGTTGATTACTTGGAGACATTTGCCCCACTTGCTAAAATGAACACGATCAGAGTAATATTGTCACTAGCAGCAAATAATGATTGGGATCTGCAGCAGTTTGATGTGAAGAATGCTTTTCTACATGGAGACCTTGAAGAAGAAATATACATGGAGTTGCCCCCTGGTTACAATGGACAGGCTACTGCTGGAACTGTTTGCAAGTTAAGAAAGGCTCTATATGGGTTGAAACAATCCCCAAGAGCATGGTTTGGGAGATTTACCAAAGTTATGATAGGTTTGGGCTATAAACAAAGCCAAGGGGATCACACTTTATTTATCAAACATTCAGTTTCAGGGGGAGTAACAATTCTATTAGTATATGTAGATGACATTATAGTAAGTGGAGATGACAAAAAAGAACAGCAAGTGTTAAGCGAATGCCTTGCAATCGAGTTTGAGATCAAGACCCTAGGGAAGCTTAAATATTTCTTAGGAATTGAAGTGGCTCATTCCAAGAAAGGAATCTTTATATCTCAACAAAAGTATATTACTGACTTGCTTAAAGAAACAGGAAAGACAGGCTGCAGACCAACAAGCACCCCAGTTGATCCAAATATAAAATTGGGAAGTATGGAGGAGGATGTTGTTGTGGACAAGGAAATGTATCAAAGACTTGTGGGCAGGCTTATTTACTTATCTCACACTAGACCAGACATTGCGTTTGCTGTGAGTCTTGTCAGCCAGTTTATGCACCAACCAAAGGAAGCACATTTACAAGCTGCTCTTAGAATTGTCCAGTACTTGAAAGGGACTCCCGGAAGAGGAATTTTGTTNAAACNGAACAAGAGTGTAAGTCTTGAGGCATACACAGATGNGGACTATGCGGGGNCAGTGGTAGATAGGAGATCANCCACGGGATACTGCACCTTCCTTGGTGGAAACTTAGTTACTTGGAAGAGTAAAAAACAGAANGTAGTGGCTAGATCAAGTGCTGAAGCAGAATTTCGAGCAATGGCCCACGGAATATGTGAACTTCTATGGCTGAAGATTATATTAGAAGACTTGAGGATAAAGTGGGATGAACCAATGAGGTTATACTGTGACAATAAATCTGCAATTAGCATAGCCCACAACCCGGTACAGCATGATAGAACTAAACATATTGAGGTTGATAGACACTTTATCAAGGAAAAACTAGACAGTGGCATGATTTGCACACCATATGTATCCACCCAGAACCAAATTGCAGACATACTCACCAAGGGGCTGAACTGCATTGACTTTGAAAGAATCATATCCAAGCTGGGAATGGAAAACACCTATTCACCAGCTTGAGGGGGAGTGTCAGAAACCGTGATTGGTGTGATAGAGATTGGCATGATGTATTTTAGGAAGGTTTATATTTGATATGCTGTAATTTTGTAACAGTTTTGTGCTGTCTTTATTAGGTTCATTTATAGTTGATTAATCCCGTAATCATAGGGATTTATGCCTGATAATATGCAGTCCATATTTCCTAAAATNATGCTGTAATTTTGTAACAGTTTTGTGCTGTCTTTATTAGGTTCATTTATAGTTGATTAATCCCGTAATCATAGGGATTTATGCCTGATAATATGCAGTCCATATTTCCTAAAATATACTGCAGACTTATGTATTTATATAGGGGTTAATAACCTCTTGGAATAATAAGAAAGTATTCTATTCCTTCTAAATCTGAGAGTTTCTAATCGTAAATAGTGCCTTTAAATATTTTCTCTTGTAATTTAAATTCCTCAACAATAAATTAAAATAAATAAGAAAGTAAGGAAGAGAGAAAATTACATGGGTGATTTTATACCGGTTTAAATCACAAAGATTCTAGGTCCAATTGTTAATCTCAAATGAGAATTAATAATCCACTATCACAAACTAACAAGCGGTTACAATCACAAAGAAAATAAACAAGTTTAAGGTTAGAACACTTTTCTTGTTATCCCAAGAGATGAGACTCACTTTCCCTAAAAGCCACAAGGGATTAACACCTCCTCCGAGTGTTTCACGAAGGATGACCACTTCCTTTGAATCTTCACAAAGGATGATAGGCTTAGACTTAGCTACAACAATAACACTCAATCACAACTCCCGTGAAAGTTCTCGCTTTATGCCAACACCAAGTTCCCAAAGCCACAACACAAGGGTCACACAAACTATAGAACACACTTATCACAGCACATAACAAAACAAATAAGATTTTTGAAATTCATGTATTTTGTATACTAGAATGAGAGTCACGACTTAATATATAGAGATCTCACTCAAAGATACCTCCAAAAATCCGTTGTCAGCTATTTAACGCGTGATAATAGATTATCTACTTATGGTAATCAATTATGTTTTTAAAGAATGCACAACGGTTAAAAACATGCCTAAAAACTGCAACGATTAGTCGTGTTAATCGATTATGGTAAGTCATAATCGATTATGGATAATTGATTATCATTAGTTGGTAATCGATTATTCCTGACCAAAAATGAGTTTCTAGAGTTTTCTGATTTCAAAAACGAAGAATACATGGAATCAAGGATAAACAACACCCTATACATAATTCTACTAAATTACAAAGGCTTTAACAAAAAAACAAGTCTTCATGAAGATCTTCTTGCCACTTGAGACTTTACTTTGAGACATCATCAAAACTTCTAAGCTTCATCTTTATGCTAACAATTTTGTATTAGGATCCATGTGTGTGTCAACAAATTTTATATTCATCAACCTATTTTCCTCCAAAATATCCAATGTGTACTTCCTTTGAGATATAACAATACCATTCTTGGATTGTGCTACCTTAATACTCATGAAATATCTGAGTTTGCCAAGATCTTTGGTCTGAAAATAGTGACAAAATTGTTGCTTCATCTGAGAAATGTCATGGTGGTCACTGCCTATAAGAACAATGTCATCAACATATACTATCAAATAGACGCATCCAACACTTGAATGACAGTAAAAGACTGAATGATTTACCTTTGAGTCATACCAAATTGTTGAACAATGCTACTAAATTTTCCAAATCAGGCCCTTGGAGACTGTTTTAGGCTATATAAATATATGTGAAGACTACATACCAATCCATAAGACTCCCTAGAACAATAAATTTGTGAGGCTGATCCATATAATTTTTTTCTTGCTAATCTCCATTGAGAAAAACATTGTTGATATCCAGTTAATAAAGAAGCCATTGTTGAAGAGCAGTCATGACTAAAAATAAATGAATAGAACCATCTTTGCCACTGGAGAGAAAAAATATCACCATAATCCCATTCAAAAATTTGTTTAACCTTTGGTCACAAGTCGAGGTTTGAGGCAATCAATAGTATCATCAGGACCAACTTTGATAGCAAAAACTCACCTGCAACCAACAACAGATTTCGTAGACGCTAATGGGACGGGCTCCCAAATTCCACTATTCTAAAGAGCATCCAGTTCATCTAGCACGGCCTGATGCTAACTAGGATGGGTTAAGGCATCACTGACATATTTAGGAATGGACACAAAAGAGATAAATGAAAGGCAGGTGTGAAAAGGTGAATTTAACCTATGGTAACTCAAAGCAATATAATGTAGAGAAGGTTTACGAGTAAAATGTATACCTTTACAGAGGACAATTGGATTGTTAGACTCAGTTGTTAGAGCTGGATGAGAACAATAGTTGGCACTTGAAGTAAGTCACTTGTTAGTTGTTGGGAACGATGTCTTAGACTGTAAATTTGAAGTGGTGATGGAGCAAGAAAATCTTACGATGGACTAGACACAACTAAAGGATCATAGCCAACAAGAATATTAACTATAGTAAACGGAGACACATAAGAAGAAGAAGAAGAAGAAGAAGAAGAATGACCCTTATAGTAAAAAGAAGACTTATTGAAGATGACATCTGCAGAAATAAAATAGTGGTTAAGAGAATGAGAGAAACACTTATATCTTTTTTGTGATCAAGTAAATCCTAAAAAAGCACATTTATGATATCTAAGAGATAACCTATCATGATCAGGACTAAAATTATAAACAAAACATGTAGACCCAAAAACTTTAATAGGTAAAGGGATGTAGAGGTGCATGATGAAATGAAATAGAATGAGGAATTTTGTTATTTAAAACCGGGAAAAGGGCACACGGTTAGTAAGATTACATGTAGTAAGAGTAGTATCACCCCAAAAATTTTGAAGAACCTCACCATGAATTAAAAAGTGTGCGAATTGTTTCAATAAGATGTCTATTCTTGCTCTCAACCATCACATTTTGTTGAGGTGTATAAACACATGAAATTTGATGAAGAATGCCATGACAAACCATAAAATGTTTAAAAGAATGAGAAAGGTATCCACAATCATTATCACTTCTCAAAGTTTGAATAGAAATCTCAAACCGAGTTTTAATTTCATTATAAAAGGATTGAAATATAGAAAATAACTTAGAACAATTTTTTATTAAAACAACCCAAGTGCATATGAAATAATTATCATTAAAAGTAACAAAATACTAAAAACCTAAATATAACATGACTAGGTCTCCAAATGTCATAGTGAACTAATGCAAAAGGTGATGAAGCACGTAATGAGACACTACGAGAAAAAAAACTACGACTATGTTTTCCTAATTAACGTGACTCACAACAAATTAGATAAATTGGACAAACTAGGAACAACCTGCTGCAATTTGGCAAGATTGGGATGACCTAATTGAGCATGAAGAAAAGATGGAGACTCCATAATTATGCCAACATGTGTAAAAGGGCAGAGATGATAAAGGCCATGAGACTCACATGCAGTGCCAATTATCTGTCATGAATTCTAGTCTTGTAAACAAGCAAAATTTTTTGTATAAGAAATAACACAATCAAGAGAACGGGTTAGACAACTAACTGATAATAAGTTGAAGGGGTGAAAACTATTGTTAATTACCTTATGCCTACGACTATTGCCTGAAATAGGGTGAAGATTAAGTTATTATAGTACACTCTAGGTAGGCATCCAAAAAGTAACTATTTGTAATGCTCTCCCTCTTCCAGAATTATGCAACAAACTTTTCTCATCCTATTTTAGATGTATCCTAAAGTTCTGCTCCTTGTTCGTTTTTTCATCTCTGTTCTGGATTGAAACTAGTTTAACACCTGGGCCAATTTTTCTTCTACATTGGACTCAATTGTATATTTTTTTGGAACAGACATATTTGCAGTCAACGACTACCAGATTGGAGGAAATGAGAGTAAAAAGGAGAGATGCTGAACAGTGGATGTCTCATCGATTACTGCCTGATAGCCTGAGAGAAAGAATCAGACGACATGAGCAGTACAAATGGCAAGAAACCAGAGGTGTTGATGAAGACAACTTGATCCGAGATCTTCCAAAGGATTTGAGAAGGGATATTAAGCGTCATCTTTGCTTGGCTTTGCTGATGAGGGTAAGTCCCTCCATATTTTGGTTTTCTTTTCATATCATGCTACTATTGTTCTTTTACAGTGACTGTGATATTTGTTTTTTTTCATATTGAAAATGAAAATTTACTTGGTCTATTTTAGTACATCCATTGTTGCTTTTGGTTAGTGAAAACGTAATAGAATATCCAAAGATAGGAAGGAAGGTATGGTATTCTCAAATAAATATAACAGAAATACTGATTTGATAAAATTCTGAAGCTTTTGAACTTTGTTTCTAGGTAGATTAAATGAACAACATCCAGGTGCTTTACCATATATCTGTATACAAATTGCTCCTCTGTTCCTGGGATTTTGTTTGAATATGTGTTGTATGTACATCTAAACTTTTTAAAGGAGTGTTGGGCACGTTTTCATTTGTACTTTTGAAGCACTGCAGTTTTCTATGGTGAAGGATGAAAAAGGATGAACGTAGTTGTGCTAAAACTATTTAGGTGTACTGGAGAAGGATCCATAATCCCATGGTAATTCAAAATATTTAGGTATATCAAGAGGGGCGATCGGATGGATTTTAAGACAATCCTTGAAAAGTAAACCAACATCATTTATTATTGGAAGCTTTGAAGATGTAGTTGATTTTCCATATAATTTTAGCAATAACTAAATCTCTCTCTTGCATGAACTGAAGGTGCCAATGTTTGAGAAAATGGATGAGCAACTTCTGGATGCAATGTGTGACAAACTCCAGCCAGTGCTATACACAGAAGAAAGCTGCATTGTCCGGGAAGGAGATCCTGTTGATGAAATGCTCTTCATAATGCGCGGCAAGCTATTGACTGTAACCACTAATGGTGGAAGAACAGGCTTCTTTAACTCTGAATACCTCAAGGCTGGTGACTTTTGTGGAGAGGAACTTCTCACATGGGCTTTAGATCCTCACTCCTCATCCAACCTTCCCATATCAACTAGGACTGTCCAAACTCTTTCAGAAGTAGAAGCATTTGCTCTAAAAGCCGATGACTTGAAGTTTGTTGCTTCACAGTTCCGGCGCCTTCACAGTAAGCAGCTTCGTCACACTTTCAGGTTTTATTCACAACAATGGCGTACATGGGCTGCATGTTTCATACAAGCAGCGTGGAGGCGTTATAGTAAAAAGAAGCTGGAAGAGTCTCTGAGAGAAGAAGAGAATCGTTTGCAAGATGCATTAGCCAAAGCAGGTGGTAGCTCACCTAGTCTAGGTGCCACAATATATGCTTCAAGGTTTGCAGCTAATGCACTCAGACTTTTACGTAGAAATAGCACAAGAAAGACCAGGATGCCAGAAAGAATATCACCCATGCTGCTGCAGAAGCCTGCTGAGCCTGATTTCACTTCTGAAGAACAATAGTTTTCGACGAATAATAGGTTGCGGATGCCTGGTTCTGAAGGATATATTAACATGAAAATGACCTTTTTGATAGAGGACCAAAATGGCATTTCGTTTATTTGTTTTATTTTGTAAGTTAGTGTAACATGTAATGTCTATAAAATATAAACTATGAAGTTGTATATATATACATCATACATATAGATATACGATTGTTGGAGAAGTCTTTTCATTCGTGAATGAAGCACAAAATGAACTATTTTTTCACATCCTGATTTCTTTATTTCTGCTTGCTGGATGATGGGAGTTTCCTGATATTTCAAACATGAAACGGGAAAATCTTCCATACAATAATTATTTTAAGCAAAATAATATTTCAACACTCTTTTTTAACACCAATTTGACACTATACATGTGTCAATTGGTGATTGGAGCAATTGAATGTAAAAAGAAAACTTAATTTGGGACATTGGTAAGGGCATAGTTGGAAAGAGAAATATGAAAATTTGGAAAATTTGGGTTTAGTGGTTCCTTTTGGTTCTTAAGAGTCGTTCTCCATATCCATCTCACTTTGGCGGTTCCTTTTTCGTTCTCTCTAGGGCTTGTGAAGAAACGGGTTCAATCTCCATCCTCAACCATCATCTAATTTTTGTTCTATCAGTCGTGCTCCATCTCCATCTCACTTTGGCGGTTCCTTTTTCGTTGTGTCTAGGGCTTGTGAAGTGACGGGCTCCATCTCCATCCTCAACCATCATGTAATTTTCGTTCCATCATCTCGATCTCACTTTGGTTTTCGTTCTCTGTCGGGATTGACGTTGTCATCCTCGACCATCATCTCATTTTGGTTCCATCATCTCATTATCGTTGTGTGGAGTGTTTTCTCCTTGGGTGTGTCAACGATTCTCTGGTGAACGTTTTGGTTTGAGGTAAAGCCACCGCTTGTCTTTGTCTATGTTTTGAACCGTTGATGGGTTTTGCTCTCATGTGTCTATGTTTTTTTTGAAGCGTTGGTGGGTTTTGCTCTCATGGTGCAATGCATTTCAATGACTACAATGCATTTTGGTGGATTTGGTCAATAAAAGTGAACTTGTAATAGTTGTGGTTGATAATAGCTTATGGTAACAGCATGAATTTCTGAATTTGTACACAAAGTTCTGCTGAAGGGGCCAGTTTTGACAACGTAGGGGACCACCATTGATACTGGTTCAATTTTTTTAGATTCTTCCTTCCAACACTGGAATTTGGTTATTTCATTATTGTTTGTTGTGATAAGTGATATATGTTTTGGTTCTATNATTTAAGATATGATTGTGGAGTCATCATGTTAAAAGTTATGGAAATTTGGGATGGAGAGGACATATACAACGACAAGAGCATGCCAAAGTATACGATTGTAAGTATGAATTTCATTGTTAGCAATATTTCATGATGTTGTTAATTATATCTAAAGTAAAATATATTTTGTTTCAGGAGGAGTTGCGTGAAATTAGAAAGAACTATGTAAAGGATTGAATCCTTGACATCGAGAACATTAGAATATTGGAAGCGCTAGCTTTATATGGGTTGTTGTAAGATTGAATAGATATGCAAAAGTTTTATATGTATTTAGAGCAACAATGATATATGCATATATGTATACATATTATATTGTAATATGTACATATTTATAAGAACAATGATATATGTATACAAATTGTTATTTAAATTACATACGATTTATATGTAATGAATATTATATCCAATGTTTATTTATTTATGTTGTTTGTGTATTATTTATAAACTGAAGCGCGATATTAATAATTCCTTTTAATAAATGCAATAGTTGTCCAATTGAAGTGAATGACGACTTTTAATATGCAAGTTTGGGTGCCCAAACGTGATTCATCACACCCAAGACACACCTAAAAAACAAAAATAAGACAAAACAATTCAAACTTTGCAAAAATTTGAGAATTCACATAGTGGTCCCCTATGTACAAAAAATTGGCTCCTGTAGTACAACTTTCTGTACAAAACCCCAATTTTATGCGCGTAAACGTTTACAGTGTTCTTGTAATCGATTACAATGGCCAAAAATCCCTAAACTTGATTACCAATGCATAATTTGAAAGGTCTTTGAGTCTAGATTCCA
>NW_014542001.1:21906-22357 GCF_000741045.1 Vigna radiata var. radiata | reverse complement strand
AGGTCTTTGAGTCTAGATTCCAACAAAACAAGAATCAACTCATTTGGAGTTTGGTGGACAAAGTTATGGGCACCCAAGGTTCATGGAATGTGTCCTTGTTAGTCACTTGAGCAGCTTAAGTTAAAAGAGGCCATTGTAAACATTTACAGGGCAGTGTAAATGTTTACACGAGAGTTTTTGTGATTTTGTACAGAAAGTTCTTCACAGGGATCCACTTTTTTGAACACAGGGACCAACTTTGTTTTTTTTTTAATTTTTTCACATGAGGACATTCTTTGTTATTAGGAATGGTTGGTAAAGTGTGTTAGGAGTGTTGGAGGTCATGTTTGGACACCCAAGGTTCATGGAATGTGTCCTTGTTAGTCACTTGAGCAGCTTAAGTGAAAAGAGGCCATTGTAAACATTTACAAGGCAGTGTAAACGTTTACACGAGAGTTTTTATGATTTTGTA
>NW_014542001.1:0-14917 GCF_000741045.1 Vigna radiata var. radiata | reverse complement strand
CCACTTTTTTGAACACAGGGGACCAACTTTGTTTTTCTTTTTAATTTTTTCACATGAGGACATTCTTTGTTATTGGGAATGGTTGGTAAAGTGTGTTAAGAGTGTTGGAGGTCATGTTTGGGCACCGAAGGTTCATGGAATGTGTCTTTCTTAGTCACTTGAGCAGCTTAAGTTAAAAGAAGCCATTGTAAACGTTTACAGGGCTTAATTTAAAAGAAGCCATTTTTGTGCGCGTAAACGTTTACACACATCCTATAAACGTTTACCAATGCATTTTTTAGTACACTTGTTTCTGGTAATCGTTTACAGCCCAGTGTAAACGTTTACGCGAGTGAAATGGAGAATTTGTACAGAAAGTCCAACACAAGGGACCATTATTTATAACACAGGGGACCAAGTACTATATCTGTCATTTTTTCCCATGACTTCCAATGCATGCTGAGGAAAATGGTTGGTAATAGAGTTGAGAGTGGTTTAGGTGATGTTTGGCCAGCCAAGGATTAAGGAATTCAGCCATGACGAGTGATTTAATAAGTCCTTCAGAAATGGCCGTGGTAAACGTTTACAGACCCATGTAAACGTTTACCAGAATGAAAATGGGAAATTGTACAGAAAGTTCAATAGAAGGGACCAAGTTTTATAACACAGGGGACCAAGTACTACATGTGTCATTTTTTCGCAAGACTTTCAATGCAAAATGAGGAAAATGGTTGGTAATAGAGTTCACAGTGTTGGAGATCATGTATGAAAATTACAAATTATAATTCACCAATAACATTATAATTCAAATTACAAAACATGTATGTCCAGAACAAAACATTTATGAAAATAAAGACTATTACTAATTAAACTTTATAATCTCTAAAAAACGTATAATAATGTCAAACATGTTTTATTCTTAGAGTTCCAGTAAAAGGAGTGCTAAGAGCTATGCTCTTGAACCGCCTTCGTGAGCCCATCCTGGCAAAAGTCTTCATTGGAGGTGGATCAGTCTTCATTGGACCTGCATCAGTCTTCATTGGAGTTGGATCAGTGGACATCCCTCCTGGGGACATGCCTCCCGGGGAAAAGCCTCTCAGGGACAACGAAGGATCTTTACGGGGTACACTCTGTCCACCTTCCTTTGTTCCTCTTCGTCTAGCTTTCTCATAAGCAACCTCCTGCTCCAAGTGAAGGACCTCCCTTTTAAGCTCTGCAACTAGGTTTTGTTGATGCTCCATGCTACGCATAACACTGTCTTTCAGTTTTTGTTTCAATATTTTCTTTGTTGAAGGTGTCGAACCATCAACTACAACAATCACAAACCAAAGTACACAAAGTTCAAACCCTAAAACAAATAACTCACCTTTTGACAAAAATTTCAAAACCCTAAAACAAAAATTTCAACAACAATTTTTACCTTTGTAGAAAAATTTCAAAACACTCAAACCAAATTTCGCTTTCCACAAACGGAGTAACAAACAAGAATTCTCTTTCCACAAATGAAGTGCGAAACCAAAACGAACAAGGAAAACCAAAAAAAAATAATGGACCAAGGCTTTGTGAGTGGAAGCATCCATTGTACCATCCATGGTCGAACCACCAAATACCCACAAAGAAATCGAACGAAACCAACAACTAACTTACCTTCCTCGTCGAACCACCTTTGTCAGTGGAAGCATCAATTGCACCATCCATGGCTACTTCAACACCCACACAATACGATGAACACAAGAACGCCAAGACCCCAACGATGAGGCAAAACGAAGGCAAGACTATGGTGAAATTGGAGAAATGCAAATGAGATCTGGAGTTTCTCTCTCATGAAAGGATGGTGAATTGGAGAAATGAAATGAGATTTGGAGTTTCTCTCGCATGAAAAGGCTCAAGGGCAAAAACGGAAACATTATTTTCAAATCCAATCCATAATTATGATGTCACATTTTCTGATTTAAAAAAAAATAAAAACAACCCATTGGATGCTGCCATGCGACAGTGTCAAAGTAGTGTTAAAAATATGGTGTCAAAAATATCCAAGTGAAGGAGTTCCTGTCTCTACTGTATTACTTGCATTTGGAGAAGTTACTATTGTTTTAAAAAATTGATGTTGGTGAATATTTCCCGACATGTTCTACTTATTTTTTTTTCCTATAAGTAAATAAATGACAAATGGAAGAAGATTAATTGAATGTGGCTAAGAAGAACAACCTCTCTCATTTTATGCAAGAGAATAATAAATGTCTATTACTACTGGTATTTCTAGAATGTTAGACGAACGAGACTATATACAACTTTTAATATACTTGTAAACAAGTAAATAAGTTTGGTTAAACCTTGAGTTCAATTTATGACAAGATAATAATAGTCATATGGCCCAAATGATAGAAACTTAATTGAAAAAATAAAGGATAATGATATTTAAACATGTTGGTGTTTATAATTATTGTTATTGATTATGAAGTAATTTTGAACCAATTCCAGAACGAGACTTAAATAATATTTAAATGTTAAAAAAATGTTGTTCAAATATCATTGTCCAAAAATAAAATCCTTAAATACTCATGAGATCACAAAAATTTAATAAGGACTCGTCTTAATATAATCAAATTTATTAAGAACTTTAATACTAATTAAGTCTAAAAAATAATTTTATCTTTGCACAAATTAAAATTTTACCCTTACATTACATACATGATATTAAAATTAAAAGTTTCCAAACATAACACTGAAAACGATTAAATATAACCTTGAATTATTTAAACATAAGCTATATAAGTTATAACTGAATAAATAACCATTTTTAGATTTAAATTATATAATTTACTTATCTATATAAGACATTTTATTTAAATTACTATCTGTATACATATTGTATTTTATGAATTACTATTTCATTCTCGGATTTCAATTTATTTATACAAAATTTAACGGAGACAATTTCGTTAAAAACAAGTTATATACACAGCCAATAGTCCACTCTTACCATTCAGATATTACTGACTCCATTCAAAATACCATGAATGGATTTATATATATATATATATATATATATATATATATATATATATATATATATATATATATATATATATATAAATATGAAAAAAATAGGTAAGTTGCGTAAAAAAATAACTAAAACCTCGTATAGAAAAAAAAAGAAACATGATTACATAAATATAAAAATAATAGTTAAGGAGCAAATTGTAATTATGACATTTTTTAATATATATATTAATCAGTGAAACAAAATTAAATTTTATTATATAACCTTTCAAACATAGCATTAAAAATTATAAAAACATAATATTAAAAATATTTAAACAAAATATAATTTTAAGTTGTTTAAATATAAGTCATATTTAAATAATATTATAATTATATTTTGTGACATTAATCTTAATTTAAATTATAAAAAATAATGGTTACCAAAATAATAAGAAATAGAAAAGTGTCTTTATTAAGAGATCATATAGTAATTCTGAATAAGATGGAACTTCTTCCTCTATTTCCATGATTTCAATTTATACATTCATAATTTTTGGTATTTTAAGATTACATAATTCAAAATATAAATTTGATATTATGAAATATAAAATATGAAATATATTTATATTTGGAATTATACAGTAAAAAAAATGTATGGCTATAAGTACAAAAAGTTTATGGCCACAAGTAGAAATTAGAGGATCTCTTCCAAAGTCTCGATAATTTCTTCCGCACTTCTATATATATCTAATTTTATTCTTTTTGTATTTAAGAATATTTTTTTGGAGATATTCTCAAATATACCATTTGAAAATAAAATATTTTAAATTATATAATTTAAAATATAAAATAAAAGTACGTTCTAAATTATACAATTTAAAATACAAATTTTGCATTCTGTATTGTATAATTCAAAAAAAAAAAAAAAAAAAAAAAAAGAGTGTAGAGAGATTGTTGCGCAAGTGGGACAAAAGTAAAGAGAGAATTGTGCAATAGTGGGAAAAGAGGGGTTATGATTAACCATGAGATAAGACAAGTTGGGTTGAAAAATGTTCAGCTTTTTAAAATATGGATAAAATTAAGCTTCACTCACTTAGTTCATAGGTTAAACAAGTTTTAGCTGGGTTGAACCACTCATAAATAACTCACTAGCAACACTTTTTAGTTTTTTCTAAATTTTTTATAAGTTTTTTATTGTAATTATTTACTAGTTTTAATTATATAGGTCTACAATTTCATATTTTTAAATTTTAGAATGTTATTTTAATAATGTTTGAATAGTTTTCATGTTTAATTTATTTCTTTGTCAAGTTATATACTATACTTTAATTTTTAACTATTATGGGTTAAATATGTTTTTATCTTTTAATTTTGAGTTAAAATTGAAATTAGTTCTTTTTGAAACTTTGATCCAATTTAATATCTCAACTTTATAAATGTGTGGATTGTCTTTTTAACCAAATTCTACTAAACTTATTTGACGTTTTCAATATATGTCATGAAAGCATTTGAATTGTTTATACTATTTGACATATTTTTTCTTTAATGTTAGTTAAGAAATGAATTTAAAACCTTAATAAACTTAATAAAATTTGGTTAAAAAGATTAAATTCACACTTTTAAAGATCAGAGACTAAATTATTTTAAAGTTTTAAAAAAGGACTAATTTTAATTTTGACAAATTAAAAGATCAAAAGTATATTTAAACCTTAATAATAATACGTGACGAATTATGAGAACACTTTGAATCTACTACTTAAGAAAAAGAATCAAATCAATCCACTTATATTGTACTTAGGGATGGCATAAAATCATTCTGTGGGTTGTTCAAATCTATCTTCATTTTGATAGAAAATCTCCACATTGACTAATACCCAATTTTGATAATATCCCATTTTTTCAATTAGGTATAGGGATAAAGATAGGGATGTATATATCCAATTATAACTTTTCTTTTTTTTTCCTTTTAACTACACATTTTTCTTTCTTTTCTATGATATCAATTCAAAAATTCAAATCTTCAATATACTTTCTCTCTTAACAAAATCTGTGTAGTTATATTCAAAAAATAAATACTTGTTATGTTTCATATTTGAATATTTTTATTCTATTTAAGTGTTCAATAGTACAAACTCCTCATTTACTAAGTAATAAAAAATAAATTATCTTATTTACTCTCTTTTTCATTATCTATCAATAGTTTGATATCTTAAATGTTTTCTTAGATATCTGAGATATTTTTCATCTAATTATATCCTTTACATATTTATTTTTTTATGCAAATTTACTTTGTAATTATTAAATTGTTTCTAAAACACACACATAATTATTTTTATTTCTTTTTAATATTTTTATTTATTATTTATTTTTATAAAGTAGAATACTGTTAATACTTTTTATATAATTCATTATCATAAGTATAATTATATTAATATAATTATATAAAAAATATTTATTATACTATAATAATTAAATACCACATGAATTTTATTTTTATTAAAACATTTATACTAAATTTCAATTATTGTTAATTTAACCTTTATTTTTTTTATTGCAGTGTATTATAATTTTTATTAATATAAAAATAAAGATTTCATTAAAATGTAAAGAATGAGTAAACAAACATTTAAAATATTTTTAAATTTGAATATCTATTTTTTTGGTAACTTTTTAAAAATATTTTAATTTTTATCAACTTTATTTTGTTAATATTTGTAAATTTAATAAATGTTTTAGTTCTTATAAAATTTTATTTGGTAATCAAATTTAGAATATATATAATTTCTTTTTAAATATTTGATATTGAAAAAAAAAATGAAATGGTGTCTTTTTATATTGAATAATTAATATTAGGGTTAAATATGTTTTTAGTCCCTATACTTTGGAGCGATTTTAAAAAGGATTAAAACCAGAGTTTTATAAAGTTGAATGACTAAATTGTACCTTAGTTTAAAAGAGGGACTAAAACCAAAATCGCCCCAAAGTATAGGGACTAAAAACATATTTAACTCTTAATATTATTATGTTTTCTTTACAAGAATTGGTTATTATTTTATAAAACATAATTAATTGATTTTAAATCAATAAGAAAACAAGTATAGGCATGGATACAAATATGTGTTATTAGGTGGAAATTGGGATGTGATAAAAAAAATTATACCTATTAGATTTGGATATGAAAATGATTTTTTTTAGTTACAGATGAAATAATAAAGTTCATCCTTACTTCGTCTTATCGTCATTCCTAATATACAATAAATATATGAAATAAATAATTATATAAAATAAATTACCAAAACAAAACATTTAAAAGTGATCCCTAATTGTATTACAACAAATATATAAAATAAATTACAACATTCGAAAGGAAATCATCACACCAACCTTTAGTGTATCAAGATCAAGCCAAATAACAATTAGATACAAAATTTCCAACAAATAAAAAAGTGAGGCAATCATATGAGCTCATTTTAACACACGTAATTAGAAGGGATCAATGCACAAGGTCAATCAATGTTAGAGTTGATGGACATCATAGGAGGAAGAAGGGAGAAAGGGTTATCGGAGAATAGAGGTGAACTTCAATAATAGAGCTTTCAAAACACATAATCCAGCTCTCCAAGGATTGATTATTTAGTGAGCTAACCTAACCCGACTCACTTATTAGCAAGCTGAGAAAAATCAAACCCAACCCGATCCATTACGTGTTGATGGGTTAAAGGAATTAGTTCACTAATAAGTTTTTTTTTAAATGAAAAAAATTATAATTTTTTAATTTTAAATTTAAATAAATTTCACTCTAAAATTATGTTAAACTCCAAAAACAATTCAAAAAAAAAAATTCAATCCAAACGTAATCCAAAAACAAACACAAAAGACAAACAAATAAATTTTTAATATAATAATTTTTGTATCACTTGTCCATTTATAATATTAGAATCTTGAGTAGATAATCTATAATATTTTTCTCTCTTTTGAAATATTTTTTTTATCTCCATCTATAATATAATAAAAAATACTAACTAATAATATTGAAACATAAAATAATAAATAATTAAATTAGATAGATTGATAAGCTGACCTGACTCAGCACAGGTTCAATCTAAATGAGTCGCATTCAAAATGAATCAGATTAAAAATTAACCAACATAAAAAAATTATTTTTTCAAATCGGTTCAAACTCATAATGAATCGGGTTGATTCACAAATTACAACTCATTTTAACAGCAGTGCAAAAGGTTGACTACACTAGAGTTGCCGGAGAGAAGTTTACAACGTTGGAAGAAGACGAGGGAGATGAGTTAGCATGGGGGAGGAAGAAAATGGTAGAAAGTAGGGACAAAATGGATTTTTTTACTTGATATATGGAACAATTAATAAAAATAAAGAACTTCTAAGAAATACAATGTCACTTTTCTAGATAAGGAAATTTGCTTTTTTAACTTTTGCCAAGCTCAGACCCAAAATAAGGCTTGAGTTTTGGGAAGCATACGACCAATCCATTAATCTTTATACTTCATATTTGATACTTAATTAACTTCGTATATTTCATATTATATAATAAACTTCAAATTATATGAAATGAGAATATGTTAAATACCATTTTATTTTTTTCTCCAATCTATATATTATATTAAGGTTATATTCTGAAAAGACTAATTTCTTAAAAACCAAATTATTTCGACGTATTTATTTAATAATTGGTAATTCATGTCTTACAAGCATGTGCAGGAAAACCCCTAATGATAGAATAGAAAACTAGATAAGAGGCAGCCATCCAAAAGGACTAAGCTAATTAACCTAAACATAATCACACCACATTCCTATTTTTCTCCCACACTCGTCAATGACAAAGAAATCAAAATTGCTTATTTAGGGGTTCAATAAGCAATCACACCTGGCTACTGAAGGGAGGGATCACGGAGCAGACTCACTTCTCTCTTCAGGAAACCCGGCAATGCAAAAGCAGCTGTGTGCATCTACAAAAAAACCATACATCAACAGTGACCAATTACCATTTAATGTGTGCTCAAGTAAACAACTTAAATAATAAAATATTCAACCAGCTCTCGTAAATACGATGATCATCACATTATTCTGGATAAGCTAAACAAAAAACAAAAAAACAAGCTGTGACTGAAATAAGGTTAAAAAACACAAGGGTCATAAGCTGTTTTCAAAAGCTCAATAATCTCCATAAATTCTTTGACATCATCCGTAACATAACAGTATCAACGAACCATTACCAAAATTTAATGACAATCACACGCAAAAAGCCAATTTCTATTGCTACCTACCATGGTTAAAAATTAAAATTTAATAAAGATCAACCATACCAATGAAAGTTATATAGGCAATTGCGTTAACTACCCATGCATTTACCTCTGAATTGTAGAATCGAAGTTCTCTTTTGTGCTCATTAGCACCTTCCAACTCTTCAATCGGATTGATAGGGTTAACAAAATCAACTGGTGGTCCTTCCGTTGCACAGAGAAGAAAGCCTATCACACCACTGCATGCCAAGGAAAAGGTCACAACATACAATCACAAAGTTTAGATATACCAAAATGTATATTGAATTCCTCAAAAATAATTTATCTGAATCACGTTGAAGAGCTCACTCTCGCAACAGGTGCAAGCAAAACATAAAAACAAAGACAATATGAAAGAAGCATGAGAGGAACTTCAATACAGAGCAGAACGGAAATATATAAACTTAACACAAGATAAAGTGCTCTACCTTGGATATGTTGGAACACTCGCCCATGCGTAATGTACTGAACCTTTGAATGTTTCTCGACAAATAGAGATCATATCTTGAATAAGGTGTGTATGAAGCCACATACTCTCTGCCATGTTACAGAGGACTCCACCAGGCCTTAATGCCTTTGCTATAGTATCAAAAAAAGGCTTCTCAACAAGTTCCTGGGCAGGACCTAAATTGCAGAAGTGTGATTAAGCAAATACTTAATAATAATAACCAAAAACTGAGGAAACCATATTCCTAAATTTGTCTGTATGATGAGTGACTCGCCGATGGGATGATGGATAATTCAAGATAAACAATATAATGAGAAAATTTCTGATAAAACTAAATTTTAACAGTTGAGCGTAAGGCAGATGCAGATAATTGACCAATATTTTAGTATACCAGCTATCAAAGCAACCTAAAAGCTTGTTGAAAAAAATTCCTCATACATGAGAGCGAACTTCCAAAGCTATACAGAATAAACTTAGTACGTAATCACTAAATTGAGTATCAAATGGAATTACAAGGTTCAGGCCAACCTCATCCAGTTAAGCAAAACTAAATGGCTCTAACGAAATTATGTTAGATGAATCATTTTAAATTAAAATGGCATACCCACTGGATCGGAGGAATCAACAATTATCGCATCATACCTCCCTTCAGGAGCAGATTTAAGAAATTCAACAGCTGTCAAAATTGGATAAAAAAAAATCCAGTAAATAGCCCGACAAATTATAATCAGTAAATATAAAGCACGGAAACAAAACACATTTAAAACAAGACCAGCTGACAAAAATATACCATCTCCAACGTGAAGATGTACCCGAGAATCTTCAAACCCAACAGCTAAATCTGGAAAAAATTTCCTGGAAACCTGCATAATGACCATAATATTTTTTTTTCTCAATATGGAAGTAGCTATATTAATGATCAAAATATGGATTTACTTACGTCAATAACCATCTGATCTATCTCACAGATATCAATATGTTCTACAGAGCTGTGGCGGGATACTTCCCTGAGTACTCCACCATCTCCACCACCAACGACTAAAACCTGAATGAACATAAAAAGCCATTACATGGATTATGAAAACAGATAGAAAGAAAAAGAAAAGCATGAAAAAGTAGAGTAAATTCAATCAAATATTTTTTTAATATATATCAACACTTTCTCCAGACAAATGAGAGGATAAAAAAGGGAACAATAATCACCGCAAGGCTATCAAGATTATAATGTTATTTGTTAGACAGTCATGATATGCTCCGAACCAAAATCATCAGATCAAATGACTTTACCGTTTTGGGGGATGGAATCGAACAGAGGGGTAGATGAGCAATCATCTCCTGATAAGCACATTCATCCTTCTCAGTCAATTGAACAATTCCATCAAGTACTAGTACTTTCCCGTATGTTGATGACTGCAAAAGCAAATGGATTAGTGTTGGTCCCTCCAACGTCAAATTTGGAGTACATTAAAAGAAGAAGAGGCCAAACCTCAAAAACCAAGACCTCTTGGTAATCTGACTTTTCCCTGTACAAGATCTTTTCAACTTTAATTGAATGGGCTTCTCCTAATTATAGGCACAGAAAGCCATCAGCAGCAATAATTTCACACGCAATTCACAAATAATACTACACAATCAAAGTGAACGATTTTATACATAACTGTAAAACATGGACATTTGTTATCAGGAACTGTAGTTCAAATAAACGAGGATAACAGTGACAAATGTTCAATACAATACCATCAAACATTTAGGTCAGACAATCCGGTCTTTCCTCAGAAGATTCAACGGTATCTAAAGTCTACAATAACTGAGAAAACTATCAAAATAAGAATATGAACGATTTTCAAAAGCAAGTTTTGAAATTAAGGCTATCAAAAATCATAAAAGAGGAAAAACTTTCGCTGCAATAAAACAAGTTTGCACCAAAAGTGCAGAATTGCAGACTAGTAAGTAGTACCTACCTGGCCACATCGGGTTGTTGAAATATTCTGGTGTTACAGATTTCCCTGTAAAAACAAAAGGATAAAATAGAAGTCAGGCCTTAGTCAGAAATTAGGCCTTATTCTTATAACTTGAACTTTAGCAGATTACCTGAAAAAGTTTGAGAAGCCGAAAACCACCCAGAAACAACTGTGGAATGGCACTTTGCCTCTGACTCAGGGGCTGAGGCTTTAGCCTTCAAACAACAAGAAGGAATTTCCTTCTCTATCCCACTCCCGTTACTCGCCTTCCCATCCATAGTCCTCGGGCATTCCAAACCTTTTCCTGCGCCGGCCTCCATATATTATTCTTTTCTTCTCTGGCTCCAGTCTCTGTACAATAAGCACAAAAGTTTAAAAAGATAAATACACTATCCTTAAGTTCATATTACATAAAAAAAAAAAAAAGAATCACAGTACTTACAAAACGAGCCTACAGGCAACACAATGCCAACAGAACCTCATAATAAGAATGACCCACAAAACAAATACTAGAAAGAATTGTCTTCCCTATTTTGTTTGGTCATACAAATTAGGCTTCAACTTTTGTTCACCAACAAATAAAGTGAGATTTACCAAGAAATAAGCCACCAGAAAAAGAGAAATCAAAATTACAATTACAATTCTACTTTGAGCATAAGTAAAATAATAGGTAGATATAAAAAGTGAACAAAGTATAAGCAGAAGGAAAACAAAAAAGATTTTCATAAAAACAGCAATATAATATAGTATTCTACAGAATAAAACAAACACTGATTCAGGCTACAAAAATAGGCGACACAATCAAATCTCTATCTGACAAAATAACGTGCCCAAATAATTTATTTAATTCCATATTTAAGCCCAGCAGCATCTGATTATACGCCCTTAAAAAGGAAACAAATCATGTCTCAATAATCTGCTTCTCCTCTCATATCCAGGTTTTCTTTCCAACAATTCAAAATCAAAAGAACAAAAATTCAAAAAATAAAATAAAATAAAGTAAAAGAGAAACTAAAACGCTAACAAAGAACAAGCAATCCCGCGAGAAAGTTCGAAACGCGTGCTTAAAAACAGAGTGGCAAATAAAACAGAAAATGCAGCGCGTAGCATGACATAACAGAAGGGAGAGGTGCAACGTGCTATTGCTATGGAGCAGCGTAGAAAATAAAAGAAGAACGTGAAACGCTAGGGTTTGGAATTCGAAAAAAGGAAACAGACAGAAAGGAAAAGAGAAGAAGTGAAAGAAGTTAGGGTAAAAAAACAATGTTGTGGTGAGAGTGGAATGAGGGTGTTGCCTGATGAGTGATGCGAAAGGCAGAGAGTGGAGCAGAACCGAAGCGACGAAGGAAGATGGATAGATAGCAACCAACTCTGCAACACCCTATCCACTTCTCTCTCTCTCTCTCTCTCTTAATCTCTTCTTTTCAGAGCTTGTGTTTGGAAGAAAATGGAGGTTCTGTTGCCTTTATTTATAGGACATTTTTAGAGGTGCACGCTCTCGATTCTGGCTTCCACGTTTGCCTTTCTTTTTCTTCTTTTTCTTTTTCTTTTTTCTTTATCGGAAAAGCTGCTTTTGCCTTTTTTTCTGCTTAAAGCTCAGTCACAAATATTAATTGTGCATTTTTAAATACGTTGTACCATGTCAAACAGAACAACACTAAAGTGTAAATCTCACTCAACATTATTTATATCTTCTGTCATGGGTGCCCTATGATCTCATGTTTCTCACATGCCAAATTCATTTGTTTCTTTTATTATTATCAATTGTTGAAGCTTGAATCTAAATATTATGAAATATGTTATTTTTTGGTTTTTCACATTATTAAATTATGATGTTATATTTCTTTCCTGTTATTTTATATATTATTTATCAGTATTATTCAATCACCTTTTCGTGAGTCTTCAATTGGTATATTTATCGAATAAATAATCAGTTAGGTTTTCGAAGAGAGAAAAAAAAAACAACTTAAAGCAAAAGAGGAAAAACATTTTTCGGAGAAAGTGAGACAAAAGAAGGTGAAAAAGCAACCATATTCAAAATCATTTATTGACAGTTCAGAGAAAAATCTCCAAAAGGAGGATCTATTTTTAATTATAAACATTGAATTTTTTTTTTAATTTAGTTATGTGAATTCTATTATTTTGTTGTCAAGTGAAGAATTGTTTATTGGAAAATAATGACAAATAATTTGAATAAGAAAATAAGATTGTAAAAGAAAAATACAAGATGAAGATACTTTTATAAATATTATTCTTAAAGCTTTTGTGTATGATAATATGAATTTATATGGATATTCTTACTATATGTGCTAAGTTCTATTGAAAAATTACATATTATGAGTTTCGTAAAGTTACAAGTTATTTGTCTATACTGTTTTTTCAGTATATTCCAAATGAAAAAAACAATTTGAAAATTTTGAAATTTCAAAAGATTGAAAAATATTTTATAGAATTGAGACTGTATTAACATGTACTTGACAAAATAAAAAACAAAACAAATATGTAAATACTGTTAATGTTTTTCTTTTTTAAAATAATACTTATGTTTTTCTTTTCTGTGTGTTAAAGTCTTAAAAATTGAGACCACACAAAAAGAAAGTAAAAATAAAAAACAAAGGGAAAAAGGAATAAAAGATACTTTTGAATAAAGGATGACAAGAAGGACGTTAAAAGGCCTTATGGATAATATGATTTGTCAATTTTAGAAGATATGACGAAAAATATTTTAAAATTTTCTATAAGGTCCCAAACATTTCAAGAAATTGATAGAGGTTTCTACCATATTACAGTGAGGACTAATGAAATGAAAATATATGAATTTATACAATCAGCTTATTAGTAAAGATATTATGCAAGTTTATGAATATAACCACCTCATCATGAATATAACCACTTCATTAGGAGGTTTTATATGCTTAGTAAAGATATTAAGCATTACTTTTGTATTTGGTTTGGTTTGGTTTGGGTGTTTTAAAATCATATTTTGATATGTAATCTAAATCATGGTTATGGTTCAACAATATGAGAAATTTGATGTTTATAATGTTTTGGAACAAGTGAAAGTGGTTGGAAGAGATTAAGAAACTAGTTTTTCTTGTTTGTTTATTTTTGTTATTCTGCTTGTATTATTTAAGGGTTAGTTAATCACTCTTGACGATGTTCAAGTGATAACATTCATAATAATTATAGAACATTATTGATTATTTTTCTATTTAGTCGTTCAAGCGATAGAATTTCTCAATCAAGTTATTAATCGAGATTTGAGTGAGAGAGAATTTGTATCAATTCTTAAAAACACTATAAGGTTTTGAGGTGAAATTTAGAACTTAATTGATTGATGTACCTAGTCATGTACACTCAAATGATGATATAAAGTTTGAGAGATGAAAAGTTAGTGTTGATTCTTTCTTCACTATAAGGAAAATGTTATATTAATTTTAATTCCTGCATTGAAGTATCATCCAATTATTGAGATGATGCTTAAGTAAGGATGTTGTCGTTTAAGCTATATGAATTATCACAGCAACATGCAACATAAGTGACATTTCTTAGTTTATTTTTTAAATGAATGTTTGAAAGTAATTTTGCATTGATTATTTAAGTTGAATATTTATTTTTCCATTCCTCATAGTTATGATGTAAAGTCAATTATAAGGTGTAATCATTAATTGTGGCTGAAGGATAATGTATGAAATTTAACATCCATTGGATGAAATATATATAGTGTCATGTTGTAAGTAAAACAAAAATAGTATTATCTCGTTATATATATATATATATATATATATATATATATATATATATATATATATATATATATATATATATATATATTATATACTAAATTAGGAAATTCAAATATATTTAAAGTTTTAGTAATACATTGAGTCAACCAAACAATATTAAGTGGTGGTATGGAATAAATATTTTTGGCACTGAGATTAAAAAGTCATTAATTCTTGATTAATTGTGTAAGAAATTATTTGTTACGATAGATTGCTATATATGATTTAGGTTTAATACTTATTTTGGTCCTTCTTTTGGGAGGGTTTGTTCAAAGTGGTCTCTCTGTTTTTCAAAAGTTCACTTAAGTCCCACCTTTTGCAAAAACGGTTCAAAGTGGTCCTTTTCGCTAACGGCGTTAAGTTCATTAACGGCAGACGTGCCAGGTGTCTAACATCTGCTGATTTGGCATTGTTAATTGTTTTAAAATATATATATATATATATATA